>NC_074725.1:20034397-20119397 GCF_947242115.1 Biomphalaria glabrata | reverse complement strand
TTTGCCCCCTCTCACCGCCTCACATTATATTGACACTATATAACTTCATGATATATTTGTGTGTCAATTTATTGTTTACACTTCCCTATGTCGTTTTCTCTTTCTTCATTCTCTCTCTGTCTCTCTCTGTCTCGCTCTTCCTCTCTGTCTCTCTCTTTCTCGCTCTTCCTCTCTGCCTCTCTCTTTGTCTGTCTCTGTCTTTGTCTCTCTCTGTATCTGTCCCTCACTCTGTCTCTCTCTCTCTCTGTTTCTCTCTCTGTCTCTCTCTCTTTCCCTCCCTGTCTCTCTCTCTGTCTCTCTCTGTCTCTTTCTGTCTCGGTCTCTCTATGTCTTTATCTCCCTTCCTGTCTATGTCTCTCTCTGTCTCTCTTTCTGTATCTGTCTCTCTCTCTCTGTCTCGGTCTCTCTCTTTGTCTCTGTCTCTCTCTCCCTCCCACTCTCTCTCTGTCTCTGTCTCTCATTCTGTATCTGTCTCTGTCTCTCTGTCTCGGTCTCTCTCTGTCTCTTTATCTCTCTCCCTTCCTGTCTTAATCTGTCTCTCTTTCTGTCTCTCTCTGTCTCTCTCTGTCTGCCTCTCTCTCTCTCTGTCTTTCTTTCACATCCTCCCCAGACAGAGGGATAACAAACAACGAGGAGGTCTCGCCTATTGTTGAACGGTTTTGTTTGTTTATACTCACAACAAGTACAGTTTAAAAAAAAATACGCAATCTCTGCTAGGCCAGCTGGGAGGTTTCAAGCTTTAAAACTGACGGTGACTACAAAAACACTTCTCAAAGACCCAAACATGTCGGAAGAGATTCAGGAAACGTTTAAGAAAAAAAAAAAGAGTAGAAAAAGAGAGTGACTTAGTTGAAAGTGTTGGTAGGTATCAAGTCTGTAGAACTTTCTCTTTCTAGATGATACATTGCAACATAATACGTTCTCCATCAGTCACGAAGCGGATATGGATAATCACATGAAAATGAGATGAATGGATCCTATCTTCTTCTTATATAATACAGACGTTACTTCAAAAAAGAAGATGATTACGTCCTACACGTCATGCATTCAGTCATGCAAATTAACCAATGACTTAAATTCTGCCAAGTCACTGGTTTTCCTGGCTAGCTTAGGCAATCCATTCCATGCTCTAATAGCACTAAGGAAGAAGGAGTATTTGTACAAATTTGTCCTAGTATATGAGACGAGGAATGTGCCTTTATCTTTGTGTCTTTCTGAGTATTTTATCATTTCATTTTCACTTTTAGTAGACACTTTCACTTGACTTAGAGTGACCCTCGAGTCAAGCAGCCATTTGACTTTCACTTTTGGTGGACACTTTCACTTGACTTACACAGAGAACACGTTCGCTTGACTTACGCTGAACACCACACCTCGAGGCTACCAGTCATTATTCTATGAACTCGTAAGCTATTTCTAATTGCTCCAACGGAAGACAGATCTCTGTTTAGGTACGTTCAGAACAGCTGAAGAAAACTGGAAAGTGCTGGTCACATCTGTTGGGTTTTAAAAGTATAAGCTATGTCAATTTAGCCATGTGTTAACTTCAGTTGTTCAAGAGATGATTCAAACATGAGTGGTAGGATCAAAGGCTAAAGGGAAATAATTCATTACGTGGGCTGGGGATAAAAATGGAATATCTAATGTTCGGGCTTAATGAGTATGTTATTGTAACAACCTTTTTACAAACCTTATATCAACTCACTGTGTCTGTCTGGTCACAAGTTTGTACACACGTTATTACGGAAGAAGTTAAAATTTTTACACAATTATTTCTAGTACCTAACAAAACAAGAAAAAATTACAGAGTGTGTTAATTGTGACAAAATAAAAATGAACTGTTCATAATTAATTATTATTTCTGTTTTTTTGTTTTTTTTTGGGGGGGGGAGGGTGGGGGGTAACGCAGATGTATTAGTCCCCATTAGTCCCCCATTAGTCCCCCATTAGTACCCATTAGTACCCATTAGTCCCCCATTAGTCCCCATTAGTCCCCCATTAGTCCCCCATTAGTCCCCATTAGTCCCCCATTAGTCCCCATTAGTCCCCCATTAGTCCCCCATTAGTCCCCATTAGTCCCCCATTAGTCCCCATTAGTCCCCATTAGTCCCCCATTAGTACCCATTAGTACCCATTAGTCCCCCATTAGTCCCCCATTAGTCCCCCATTAGTCCCCCATTAGTACCCATTAGTACCCATTAGTCCCCCATTAGTCTCCCATTAGTCCCCATTAGTCCCCCATTAGTCCCCATTAGTCCCCCATTAGTCCCCCATTAGTCCCCATTAGTCCCCCATTAGTCCCCCATTAGTCCCCCATTAGTCCCCCATTAGTCCCCATTAGTCCCCATTAGTCCCCCATTAGTCCCCCATTAGTCCCCCATTAGTCCCCATTAGTCCCCCATTAGTCCCCATTAGTCCCCCATTAGTCCCCATTAGTCCCCATTAGTCCCCATTAGTCCCCCATTAGTACCCATTAGTACCCATTAGTCCCCCATTAGTCCCCCATTAGTCCCCCATTAGTCCCCCATTAGTACCCATTAGTACCCATTAGTCCCCCATTAGTCTCCCATTAGTCCCCATTAGTCCCCCATTAGTCCCCATTAGTCCCCCATTAGTCCCCCATTAGTCCCCATTAGTCCCCCATTAGTCCCCCATTAGTCCCCATTAGTCCCCCATTAGTCCCCATTAGTCCCCATTAGTCCCCCATTAGTACCCATTAGTACCCATTAGTCCCCCATTAGTCCCCCATTAGTCCCCCATTAGTCCCCCATTAGTACCCATTAGTACCCATTAGTCCCCCATTAGTCCCCATTAGTCCCCCATTAGTCCCCCATTAGTCCCCATTAGTCCCCCATTAGTCCCCATTAGTCCCCCATTAGTCCCCCATTAGTCCCCATTAGTCCCCCATTAGTCCCCATTAGTCCCCATTAGTCCCCCATTAGTACCCATTAGTACCCATTAGTCCCCCATTAGTCCCCCATTAGTCCCCCATTAGTCCCCCATTAGTACCCATTAGTACCCATTAGTCCCCCATTAGTCCCCCATTAGTCCCCCATTAGTCTCCCATTAGT
The DNA here is from genome assembly GCF_947242115.1 of Biomphalaria glabrata. Lineage (NCBI taxonomy): Eukaryota > Metazoa > Mollusca > Gastropoda > Planorbidae > Biomphalaria > Biomphalaria glabrata. The sequence continues at coordinate 20,116,326 of NC_074725.1, read as the reverse complement.
CCCCATTAGTCCCCCATTAGTCCCCATTAGTCCCCCATTAGTCCCCATTAGTCCCCATTAGTCCCCCATTAGTCCCCCATTAGTCCCCCATTAGTCCCCCATTAGTCCCCATTAGTCCCCCATTAGTCCCCCATTAGTCCCCATTAGTCCCCCATTAGTCCCCCATTAGTCCCCCATTAGTCCCCATTAGTCCCCCATTAGTCCCCCATTAGTCCCCCATTAGTCCCCCATTAGTCCCCCATTAGTCCCCATTAGTCCCCCATTAGTCCCCATTAGTCCCCCATTAGTCTCCCATTAGTCCCCCATTAGTCCCCATTAGTCCCCCATTAGTCCCCATTAGTCCCCATTAGTCCCCCATTAGTACCCATTAGTACCCATTAGTCCCCCATTAGTCCCCCATTAGTCCCCCATTAGTACCCATTAGTACCCATTAGTCCCCATTAGTCCCCATTAGTCCCCATTAGTCCCCCATTAGTCCCCATTAGTCCCCCATTAGTCTCCCATTAGTCCCCATTAGTCCCCTCGAGAAGGCTTGAGCCCCGAGTTCAAAGTGAAGTCGTACACCTTTTAAACTGCATATGAAAAGCGATCACTTAAACATTCATAGAGGTATCCCCTTCTTCCCCAACACCTTTCTTTTTTTCAACTTGGTCCCAGTGATAGCGTAGTGAGAAAGCTAGAAGCACGAAATAGTGTTCAACAAAACAATTTTTAAAAACTATTTCTAATCGCACACAGTGGCGCAGCTAGGGTGGGGGAAAGAGGGGGGAGAATTTGAAAATCCCCCCCCCCCCGGGATTTCACTTGAGTTTTTTTTTACGTTAAAAAATTTAATATTATGCAAAATGCAGGGGCCTCCAAAAAGGTCAAGCCCCCCCCCCCGGGCCCTCAAAAATGGAAAATTCCTAGCTACGCCCCTGATCCCAGAGATGTATTGTTGTTGGTCCCTACATCTATTACAAATTCCATTACATGACTGAATCGGAAGTGAAAGAAATAAGGTGTAAAGATTCCATACAGATAGGCCTAAACAGAGTCCGTTGATATAAGATTTGTATAAAGCTCAACCGAGGTAACCTAAAAGGCCTGGGTTCACTACCAGCTGTTTACCCATCTGCTTCCACTAACAGACTTTCCATCGAAGCGCCATGTTTAGGCCAGGGAGAGCTGGAGCCACCTCGAAACCTCTTTTACCAGGGAATGGCAGCGGGCAGGTTTCGAAATAAGTTCCGTAGGCACAACTCATATAATGCTCTCTATCCCCCCATCTATCGGTATACTCTTAATACTGTGGCTATGCAGAGTCATTGCCGTCTCATTCTTTACATGATAAGAAAATCATCTCATGATTGAACCCCGAGCCATGAGGGTTTATGGGGTGTAATCTAGAGTTCAAGGGCAACACCACCTTCTGGGCTCGGTGTTTTCGTCAATACGATTCTTACTAAAAAATGTGGATCAAACATTACAGGATACACTCTCGTATGCTAGACGGTGAAACAACAATAAGGAGCGCTAAAACCACTGGCCAGGACGTCCCGTCTCAAGAACAACAGCACTGCTTATCTCCAGACTAACAACTGGGCATTCATTCAGTCTGTGGTTCGAAAACATCTTAGAAAACATATAACTAGTCCAGTGTTTTGGTAGAGAAAATGAATTTATTTATTCAGCATAAAACTTCCTTTTTTCTCTCTTTCTCTAATCTATCTCTCCTTCTTTTCCTTTCTTTCTCATTTCTGTCCATTTAGCTCTCTCTATTCAATTCTCTTTCTCTGTTTCTCTTTTCCTCGAGCTATTTTATTCCTTTCATTTTCTTTTCTTCTTCTCTTTCATTCTCTTGTTCTCTCTTGCTTCTTTTTCATTTCTCTCCCTTTCTGTCTCTCTCTCTCTCATGCGCTCACTCTTTCTCTCTCACTAACTCGCTCATTTCTTCTCTCTCAATCTCTTTTTCTCTATTTATATTTTTTTCTCTCTGTCTTTCTCTCCATATCTCGTTTTCTCTTTCTCTCTCTTTCCCCATTCAATACTCTTTAACTCTCTTTCTCTCTCTCTCTCTCTCCTCTCTTTCTCCCTCACTCTTTCAATATGGCATAGACAACATGTTGCCTATTAACGTTCACACCTACTACTAGATGACTAACCACATATCAAAAAGTCCTCGCGCCATTTCGTCAATCAATGGGAACTAAACAACTGAAACATTTCTTGGTCTTTTTAAGCTCGTTCCCTGGTGCAGCTTAATGAGCACGCTCTAGGTCTATTTGAAGTAAGTACTTTTATATTGTTCATTCCTTTATATTTATTCACCCTCTGCACTTCTTTTGAACCCACCCAAATGTTGTTGTTGTTGTCATTTTAACAATCGCACCGGTAGCCAGATCATTTGAGATGTTATCAATGTTCACATGTGGGGGGAGGAATGAGGAAGAGGGAAGTATACGTTTGTATTTTTAATTTGGGTTTGTACTTCCCTCACCATATCCTCTTCATCACAACTGATCTTATTGGTTTTATGTAAGCAATAATTTATAGCAGTGGCCTTCAACGGGGCGCTATCGCCCCCGGGGGGGGGGCGTTTTCGAGATTTTGGGGGGCGCTGGGAGCCAAAGGGGCGGTAGGGGGGGCGCTGGACACAAAAGGGGGCTCTGGGTATAAAGGAACTTAACTTCCTCAAAATTAAAGCTGGCAAACTAAATTTTGACAAATTATAGTTAGTTGCCTCTATTAAGAAGAGAAACAGCGTTAGAAATTGAGTTCGGGAATCCCATTTTCTATTTTTAAATCCTTACTTTTTGGCTGTAATCGGAGGGTATCTAGTGTCCTTAGATCTTGCGAGCATAAACGTTTAAGATTTGATAAACAAAGTAGGTAATACGCCTTTTAGATTAGAGTCTATTTTATCTACACATGTGAATATATTGATATGTAAATGCTAATTGAAAAAAAAAATAAAGGTAACATTCAAATAGAATAATTTAATCTTTTTTAAAACAAAAAAACATTCATAAAATGTTGTTACGAAAACTCACTGGTATGTAATAAAGGCATGTCAAAAGTTTTAGTGAATTACCACTAAATAAAAAGTATGTTCTACTTTGAATGACGGCATTTTCAGATGAGGTTATGAAACCAAGTCGGCTTCACGAACATAAAGCGATATTTTAATCTAATTTAAGAATATTCTCAAACAATTTTAAAAAATCTTCTATTAAAAGAATATAAAAAGAAAACAACAACCGGCAAAGCAGGATATCTTTTAGTGGCCTCTTTAAAAAATGCATAGCTTATTTCAACAGTCTGATGATATTGTTTGAAAATTGATTAAAACTATAATTAATGTTATTTTAAACATATGTTACACAAAAATACTTTTTTTTTTCTGTTAGTGATGAAATATTATTACAAAATTGTGACGATCCATCAGTGGTTGGACACTCCAATGAAGTAATATAGAATCAAGTAGAGATCTATTTACTATTTCCCTTGTGAGTTATGATACACAAGAAAAGTTTAGCCAGCAATTTCATTTCTATTTGAATCTAATTATAAAACTGTAAATAAAATACAAACCCATGCCAAAAATAAGCGCATCTTTCAACAGTTTGGTGAAATAAATGATGAGAAAGATGTTAGACTCTTGTTGTAAACTGAAGTTCGATGGATTTCGAAAGGGGTTTGTTATTGCTCGTTTTGTTAAGCTCTTAAATACAATTTTTTTTTTGGGAAACGAGAAGATTCAACGGTTAGCGATGACTTAAAGCTGGCTAAAAAAAATTGTTTTACATGGTAGGCATCTAACGCAAATGAATGAAACGAACCTCCGACTGCTGGGAAAGAAATATACTTCTCATTGATTATATCATTTTTCTTTTATCGAGATATTAAATCTATTATAAAGAGTTTTACAATCTCACATAACTTGTTTGTTGGCAAATGAATTACTGCCTAAGGACACCGATATGTATGCAATTTACATAACATTGCTCTATGAAGAAATGACATTTCGCTTCTATAATGAAAAAAATAAATAAATATAAAGGACAATTATTAAACATCTGTTACTGATGTTCAAATTGAATTGCATGAAAAAATAGATTTACAAAATTATGTCTTCAGTAAAAAAGAATGTAAACATAGGAGGCAAATAGTGGCGTAGCTGGGGGGGGGGGAAGAATTTGAAAATCTCCCCGGGCCCCCACTTGAGGGGGGGGGGCAATTGAGTGTTGTTTTTAATTATTTAATTAAATATTAAGCAAATAGCAGGGGCCACCAAAGAGGTCAAGCCCCCTGGCCCCCAAACGATAGAAAATTCCTAGCTAAGCCCCTGGAGGCACATCAGAGATGTGACTGCATTTAAATGTTTCGGTAAAATTCCAAAACTGTGGTCGCAAATTATGTTTTAGCTTTTCCATCAACAAACATGGTTAATCCTAACCTAGATTTAGTGCATAACAAACTTAATGAATTAGCAAAGAAATATAAAATTTAGCCCTTGTGGTATGAAGGGAGAGTTACCCTTGAGGGATTACGGGCACGACATGCCCTGAAGTGTGCCGATGTGCCAAAAACCCAAAATACAAAAACAAAATTTAAAAAAAAATACAAAGAAATAGACTGGATGTAGCGACTAGAGGAGATCTTCGCCTTGCTTCGACTAATTTAAAGCTTGAAATTTCTAATATTGTCAGACTGCAGGAGGCACAAGGTTCCCATTAGCTCTTTTTGTACTGAATTCAGCAATAATAATGTTTATATTAAAAAAATAAAATTAAATTTACATATAAACCTAAAATCAGTAGGCCCTTATATTCAAAAATTTAAAAGGAGACTAATCTTAGGATTTGAAAGAAAGTCATGACAGTGAGATTAATTTTTGTGTGTAATAACTGCAAATTATTTGACATAATTTTTGTATAATGATAATATTGATTGTTTTTGCCTTCGATTCCGAAGATTAAGGTTGAGTGCAGTGTTTTTTGAGTGCAGCATATTTTCCCAAATTTTGTGCGGAAAAAGCCATAGTCTGCTGCTGGTCTATTTAAGTTTTTGCTCTGTCTTTTGCGCCTGTCTTCAATAATGGGTTTTCTTTGAGTCTCAAATATTTGTCCCGCAGCTTTTGTGAGAGCTCTCCAACTGTCTCTCTCAGAGGCCATCTGCTGCCAGAGAATGCGGCCAGGTACTTTTCTCTATGCCAGTGAGGGCGAAACGGCGCCTGAGTGGATCTTTATATCTCTTACGGGGGTGGGGGGAGGGCACTTCTGTAACTCCGTCCTAGTCTAAGAGGATCGCCTTTGGCATGCGGTCGTCTCCCATGCGGGATAAGTGTTATTGGCAGCTTAAAAATTAATAAATAGATTATATTTTGTTCAAATTTGACTTCTCACGCTTCTTTATAAGTGTTTTTCTTAGAGGGGGCGCTGGCGGATTTTTTAAAAGAAAAAATTCGAAAGGGGGTGGTGGGCTAAAAAAGGTTGAAGACCACTGCGTTATAGGATCACTTGACATCAAATTTACTCCGTAGCTTTGACATTGTTTTTCTTAAGTAGGTTAAATCTGACACCTGAACAATTGGGCGAAAAAATGCTTTAACGAAAGTTGGGGGTGGAAAGGGGGGGGGGGTGAGACGTTTGGATTTCTCTTCTGTAGAAGATCGGGGACAACCATGATATGCTGTATATCATGATTGGCTTGATAAATTAAATATATTATGCAATAAACTCTGCAGTGGTGACTGTCACCAAGCATATTTTGACTTCGTGGTGAATGCTTTGTAGCAGACATTGTGTAAGAGTAAAGTTTTCATTCAGACCTTGCGATCAGCGATCTAATCGGGCAGATGATGTATAGGTCTTCTGGTTCTGTGGCCCACGATTAACGAGGGTGTCTTGTGTTTAGCACAACGACCTACCGCCTTTACTTTTCCCAAAGTAATGTCAGGTACCTGTTACAGTGGAGTTGACTCCTAAAGATCCAAAAATAAAAATATCCCAGTCTTCACCAGGATTGAAACCCGGGACCCCCCTCGGTTCGGAAGCCAAGCGCTTTACCACTCAGCCAGCTCGTCTCCTTGTGTAGGTTATCTAACAGGCGCCCACTCAAGCCCAACCAGAAAGAGTATTAGAAAAGAGTTCATGCTTATCATTCCGACCACGTGGCATGTTCACAGGACTTCCTGTTAACACCAAACCGAGAGTAGAGAAATAATTCTCACTCCCAAACCCATACTGTGAGTCTAACGACACAGCTGAGCGGTTGGTGGCCCATGAAGGGGAAATAGACGCTATTAGTTTTGTGTGGTCTGTCTGTCCGTCCGTCCGTCCGTCCCACTTAGATCTCGTAAACTAGAAAAGATATTGAGAATCCGACATCATGACATTTTAAACCTGATGCAACGGCTACTTTTTTTCTTATCTGAAAGCGAAAAAATTAATTTTTATAAATCAACTATGCAAGCATTTTTTTTTCATAAAAATACACCATTTTTACAACTATTCACTATTAATAGTAACAAACACGGGATTATATTTTCTAAGGGAGTTTACATATTACCATATTTTTAGCACATTTATTCAAACGGCTTTAATTCTTTTTTTTTAATCTACAAATGCATTGCCAATTTATATAAGTTCTGTCATACTAACTACTACATTTACAAAAAAAAAGTTCACTTTTTTAAAGAGAAAAAAATATATTTAATATGCATATTAGTGGAACATAATTTAAAACCAGTTTTCCATATTATCGCGTGAACTGCTGCGTATTTATCAATATCCATCAGTCACTGTACTAAAACAATTGTACTACATTTACGGAAATGTTTTTTTTTCACCTGAGGCTTTGAGTAAGACGTTGACCATTTACAAAATAATTAGATCAATTAGATAATCATTATATGACATCAGTTAGGCCAGTTTCATATGTAACTTCACTTTCACCTATCCTTTGGTCTGCTGGACCGTTGGGGCACCACATAAGATAGGTCAACCTTCTTTCTCCATTCTTCTCTGTCATTAGCCTTTGAATGAATTTCATTCTGATATTCATTCTGAAAATATTGAAACCTGCTTTTTACCTGCCTGGGTAGACCACTTCGGGGGCCGATTTTGAGTTTGTGTTTTCACACAAAGTGTCTTTGTGATCTTGCTTTTTTTTTTCTTTTTTTTTTTTACAACAGAAATATCCGTTGTCTATTATCCCCCATCGTTCCAAATATAATGGAGATACAGAAGAAAGAGAAAATAAAAAAACGCCTCAGTTAATGATAAAGAAGAGAGGTTGGACTTCACGTGGGAATGAATATTTGATGACAATACCTGAAGCGTAACTGCGTTTTTGTTGTCTGTCCCTTTTGCACTTCCATTAAGAAATCGACATTTTAATTGCTTACTGAAGGGGCCTACTTTTTTATGCATTTATACAACTAATAATTGGGAATTTGCAGACATGGCGGAAGCACTAAAAATAGCTATCTTTTTGGTGTAGCCCTTCGGCATTCACCTGTGATGGACCGTTGGGGGGGGGGGGACATAAGGATCTTTTATCGTCCCCCTCATTACTCTCTTTTTCATTGCCTAGACCCTCTTTCCAAGCTAGGCCAGTCCGTTCTTTGATGTTGTCTTTGTCAGGGTTGTGCTCGTTCGCCAGGGCCCCTGACATTCAACAGGCACCTTCGTGCTTGCAATGAACAATCGATTCGATGTTAACAATATAAGTGTCTAATGTGATGAATGTACTTTATGATGACAAACTGATGAAGTAATATCCTTGAAGTTAACAAATGTTATAATATTATTTTTATATTAATTAACTGATCATTCTGCACCTTGCTGTCCCACAACGCAACACATTAGTACGCACAACACAACGCACTGTCGACTCTTAGTCTCTAGTGTAGACTTCCTAATCCCATAACTAAATCCCTGTAGACACAAAAGACAAGACCAATTAAAAGGTCTAGTGACACTTTAGTCTAATACACTATGGCAGTGAAACAACTGCGAACTGCAGACCTGCCTTAGATACTCACCCTCACACAAACGAAAGACGCGTTCCTCCAGCATAAGCTTAAAAGCAAGGCAACAAAGAAGGTGCGTTCAGTAATTGTGCAGCTAGCACATATTGGTGCTAGAATACCATAAACTACGCACCGACAGTCTTCTCATCGCTTTCTCAGTCGGTCTCTTCTATTTACCTTGCTATGGACGTACATTTAAGTTTGCCTTTTTTAAAAAATTGGACAGTGTTCAGTCAGCAGGTCATATTGAGACAGAATAGCCATTAGATATAGGCATTTAGTTTTTTTTTCTTGGTAATACTTTTAAATTTACCAAGAAGCATTAGTGTTGAACCTAACATTACGTGTACTATTATTGTTGTTAATATCCGCTGCCAAGGACATACGTAGAGTGTGAAAAGAAAGTCTGAATCGACCACCAGCGGACAATAGTTATGCCTGCGCTGGATGTTCCAAAAATATGTAGGTCGCAGCTGGGGCTGCGTAGTCATGGGAAATACTGCATTCATCTTTAATATCGAAGACAAGCCTTATTATTATTAATCTGCAAAAGTGAGGCAGTCATGGCCCGTTGGCGTACGGACCCGCCCACAAACCCAACCCCTAGCTATAGGTTAATAGCCGCACTTCCTTGTGTGTAACCCAGTAAGGCAGCCGTTCTCCACCTTTTTAACTCCGCGACCCCCTAAAACACTTCTCCACTACGGGGCGACCCCTAATGTAATTCGTTTTTCGTTTAAAGGCCTAGATTTTCTATGTTATAAAATCGTTATCAAACTGTATACATCTGATATGCATGGTGTATTTTTATTGTTCGAAACTGAACATGATAAAAGCTTTATTCAATATAAACTACATTAGGGAACAATTTTAAAAACAAATTTTATTTTTTATGACTCTGATTTATTTTCTTTCCATTTCGTGTTTGAAGAAGTAACTGACAATTTAAAAAGTATCATGGGAAACGTGCATTGCTTCAAAAAATATTCTTGCTACTGACATTCAAAAGAAATCATGAGTAGCTGCTTCGCAATTGACCAATGATGGTACAAATAACCTTGTTACAACCAAAAAAAAAACAAAAAACTTCAATGCAAAATAGATGAAAAACCCACATTTCTTATCTTATCGTATCTTATCTTATCTTATCTTATATAATACAGACGTTACTTCAAAAAAAGAAGATGATTATGTCCTACGCGTCATGCATTTAGTCATGCATATTAACCAATGACTTTAATTCTGCCAAGTCACTGGTTTTCCTGGCTAGCTCAGGCAACCCATTCCATGTTCTAATAGCACTAGGGAAGAAGGAGTATTTGTACAAATTTGTCCTAGCATATGGGACTAAGAATGTGCCTTTATCTTTGTGTCTTTCAGGGTATTTTATTAAATTTTGTTTTTGTATTTGAAGATTATGGTTCAGTGTTTTATGTATAATTGCTACTTTACTTTTGAGTCTTCTGTCCTGAAGGCTTTCTAAATTTAGTGATTTTACTAAAGGTGTTACTCTAGTCAAATGTGAATATTCGTTTTTTATGAATCTCACTGCTCTATTTTGTGTCTGTTCCAGTTTCTAAATGTTTTTTTGAGTTGAGGGGTCCCAAACGGAGGATGCATATTCTATTATATGTCATTTCTGATGGTCTTAAGCGACCCATGGAAAATGGTCATTCGACCCCCAGATGGGTCGCAACCCAGAGGTTGAGAACCCCTGCTGTAAGGTTTAAGGCTAAAGGAGTAAACCCTAACAGAAAATCCGTTTTGGAGACCCGTAGGTATCCTTTTGACCCATCATGTCAGTATGGGCAGCCCAACACTTTCAAATTTTCCGCACAGCCTCCCCCCCCTCCCCCCCCCCCCAGCGGATGTGAGGTGACTCGAGAAGGTGCAAAGGGAAAAGATCCTCTCTCGAGACGTTAACTACCGCAGGGAGAGAGAGAGAGAGAGAAAGAGAGACAGAGGGAGAGAGAGAGAGAGGGGGAAAGAAAGAGAGAGAGAGTGAGAGATAGAGAGAGAGGGAGAGAGAGAGAGGGAAAGAAAGAGAGAGAGAGACAGCGAGAGAGAGAGAGAGAAAGAGAGAGAGAGAGACAGAGAGAGAGAGAGAAATAGAAAGAGAGAGAGAGAGAGAAAGAGAGAGAGAGAAATAGAAAGAGAGAGAGAGAGAGAAAGAGAGAGAGACAGAGAGAGAGAGAGAAAGAGAGAGAGAGATGATTGATGTGACCAGATGACTCGTGCTCTCACGACTTGATTAGGTCGTTTGATTTTCTTTATTTCCATCCCTCTTTTGGCGCCACTCATTCGTTAGACTGTTTGTCCCTCTGTCCATTCGTATCAGAGGCGTACTGATGGGATGGCAAGGGGGAACGATGCCCCGGGCGGCACCCTGGTGGGGGGGGGGCGCCACGAGCAGAGAGGCGTCAAAAAATAAAATTTTATTGTAGATATTTTAGGTAATACATTCTAAGATTATTTGAATGCGTTCAGCATAGACCCAGCCACCTAGGAGACAGAGGCACATGACAGAGCATCATGGCGTCGCGCTGTGAAAACTGGCGCACAGGTTGCTGAGGAAAAGAGAACAACGCTGGCAGAAGAAAAACGCTAGAGAAGAAAACCCAGGCCAATGACTCTAGCTCCGGCTGGAATAACCTGCCCAGTGTGCAGCCGAACATTCCGGGCTCACATAGGTCTCACCAGCCACATGAGGAGGCATAAAACCCCAGTGCAAAGCCCTCAGCCCGCTGAATGACAAAGTGGTCATCATTGAACCACAATGGACGAACTATATATATATATATATATATTTGTATTTATATTATTTTTATTTTTAAGCCTATATTTCTAAGACTAAGACTGCTTTATTGATCCTTATGGATTTTTTTGTGATTGTCATATAAAAACAACACAGCAGAAACATACACATAAATAGAACAGATACAACATATAGAGTCAATTCAGCGACTACACACAGATATCTTGGTCCTTTTCATGTTTCTTGATCAAAGAGTGGCGAGTGGCTTTGATATAGTCTGACCGAGTAAGGAACGAACGAGTTTTTGTACCGCTCGGTTCTAGTCTAGAGTCTAGATAGATAGAAGTCGCCCACTTTGCGACGAACTGACGCAGTAATGTGATGTTGATGGAAAATGGTTGGGAGGGGGACACCCGTAAAGTTTCCTGCTCCATGCCCACGTTTTGCTCAATACGCCTCTGATTCGTATGTCTACCGATTGGTATGTATGTTTTTTCTACCCACTCTGTAAGTTCTTTTTGGTCTTTCTAAAAGGTTTATCATATTAAATCTTTCCCTTCGGTCACAGAGGAAAATGGCTGTACAAAGGGACACACTCACACACGCTCACTTTCGCCGCTAATGAATCACCATGACAACGAGTACTCGCACAATCAATGGAAAGTCTCTGTTGACAATATTAATCAAGTGAATGTGCTGGTGACGTAGTATAACAATATGCGCTCGGACGGTTAACACACCGACAGTAAGAATGACAAGCAGCGTGCATGGGTGTGACGACTACACACACACACACACACTTACACACATATTTAAAAAAAAACACATATGATGTTGTATGAATTGACCATGAAACTCTGGACTTAATTTGCCAAATTTTAATAAAGCATATGTTCAACGTCATGCTTAAGCCCTTACTCAATGTCAACATTTCAACATATCAACAGTTGATTCACGTTGAACGCTAACCAGGAATTTTACAACGTCGTTTGTCACTCCTTATGAATGGCTCTGTCTGGCCTAACGTTGCTCAAATCTTACCTCCTCAAGTAACCCTTGTTCTTTTGGTTTGTTTGTTTGTTCAATAACACACACACATATACATACATACACACGCAAGCATGTTCGTATATATTTATAAATGTGTTTTCATTGTTGTGCAACAACGCAATTCGTACCAGACCCCGCCCCGCCCCCAAACCTTCTCCTAGGGGTACCCGAAACTCATGTCTAGTGTTTAGCCAAGCAATCACTGGCCAAATTTACCTACTGTTTTTAACTAGAGAAGCTCGCAGTGGAAAGTTTGCACCTGCTAGAAATAGCTCAAGAATTTCTGCATTAATAATCCCTCGTGACATGTAAAAATCAAAGTAAAGTGCCCCTTCCTTTCAGTGCCACGTTTACAGCTTATACTAGGGGTCGTAAGGTGTGCAGTTGCCAACCTGCAATCGGGCAATCGTTTGGCGTGACGTAGACTAGATGAATAAAAATCTATTTCCAAAACATCTGCTGATCCTATAGATATGTTGTGTCTGATTCAGGGGCTCTAAAACCGATTAGGGGGAACCGAGTTGGGCTAAAGAAGTCTTGACAATAGAATAAAGGGATGAGAGTACATAAATATCTCATTGATGGAGGTACTTCAGACACAGCACTGTCTGTGTTTTGGTCGAAAGTCTCTAGACTTCAGACTGACTCTTTTTACAATATCTCAATTCAAGTCAAAACTTTATGGAACCTTGATCCATGAACCTGTTTCCAGCAGAAACCTTGATCCATGAACCTGTTTCCAGCAGAAACCTGGATCCATGAACCTGTTTCCAGCTGAAACCTGGATCAATGAACTTGTTTCCAGCTGAAACCTGGATCAATGAACTTGTTTCCAGCAGAAACCTGGATCCATGAACCTGTTTTCAGCAGAAACCTGGATCCATGAACCTGTTTCCAGCAGAAACCTGGATCCATGAACCTGTTTCCAGGAGAAACCTGGATCCATGAACCTGTTTCCAGCTGAATCCTGGATCCATGAACCTGTTTCCAGCAGAAACCTGGATCCATGAAACTGTTTCCAGCTGAAACCTGGATCAATGAACTTGTTTCCAGTAGAAACCTGGATCCATGAACCTGTTTCCAGCTGAAACCTGGATCCATGAACCTGTTTCCAGCAGAAACCTGCATCCATGAACCTGTTTTCAGCAGGAACCTGGATCCATGAACCTGTTTCCAGCTGAAACCTGGATCCATGAACCTGTTTCCAGCTGAAACCTGGATCCAGGAATCTGGACAGCTGAGATCTCAAAAAACGGTTTTAACGATTTTCCTAGAAATTTAATAGTTGATATATATTGATGACAAAAGAATTACTAGCTCGTTGGCCCCACGAGAAAAACTCTAGTTTGACCGTTAAAACATTTCAAAGTAAAAAATAAATAAATGTAAAATTTGACTTGACTAGACTTGGCGTAGTGGGTGTAGTCAGTCTTTGTGTTTCGAATGTATTCTATAATAGAGTAAATTTAAATGTTAATTCAATTTTATTGAACAAATATCTAAGCTTTACTTATATTTTTTTACTTAAATCTAATATAGATTACATCTGTATTATATAAGATAATATATTAAAGGAGATGTAGATCTAGACTAGATTCTAAGATTTCTAAGTCAGAAGTCTAGGTCTAGTATTAGATCTAGATATCCATCTATATTATAAAGTAGAATGTGAGGGGTATGTATGTATGTATGTATGTATGTATGTATGTATGTATGTTACTTATAGACATCAAAACCGCTTGACCAATCTTGATAAAACTAGGCAGGAATGTTCCTTGGGTACCAACTTAGACCGTAGTGTATGTATTGTAGCCCTAAAACAAACTTAAGACCCTCAAAAAAAATAAAGTTGTCCGACTCTATTACAGCTATAGTATTTTATGGATCTAGGCCATGTCTACAATGTTGACATAAGAAAAGATAGAAAGGATTTAGACTTAGATCTAATTTTAAGAAATACACTTTGCTCAGATAGTTTTTTACTTTGACACGTGAAAATACAAAAGAAGATTCATTGATTTCATTATATAATAAAATTAACCTTCAATTTTGTGTTTCAAAAGCATTTTTTACATAAATTAGTTCCTGATATCTGTGACTACAGATTTCCTGACGAACATTCTTTCATTAGACAATACCGTAATGAATCGCGTACTAAATATTAATTCGTTTAATTGTTTACTTTATAATCCCATCCCTAGATCTAAAACTCTAATTCAACTCTAAGATGATAAAACTTCTCTTCGCACATATAGTTTTATACTTAAACACATAAATATATTAATTAAAGTCCATTCATTTCATATTTTGATCAAATAAACATTCAAATTTAGTTTTCTAAAGCTAGGCCTACATTCGTTTACGAAAGCTGCGAAGCCGAGTTGAGATAGGCCTAGATCTATATTCATTCATGAATCGCGTACTAAAAATTATTTCGTTTAATTGTTTACTTTATAATCCCATCCCTAGATCTAAAACTCTAATCCAACTCTAAGATGATAAAACTTCTCTTCGCACAGATAGTTTTATACTTTAACACATAAATATATTAATTAAAGTCCATTCATTTCATATTTTGATCAAATAAACATTCAAATTTAGTTTTCTAAAGCTAGGCCTACATTCGTTTACGAAAGCTGCGAAGCCGAGTTGAGATAGGCCTAGATCTATATTCATTCATGAATCGCGTACTAAAAATTATTTCGTTTAATTGTTTACTTTATAATCCCATCCCTAGATCTAAAACTCTAATCCAACTCTAAGATGATAAAACTTCTCTTCGCACAGATAGTTTTATACTTTAACACATAAATATATTAATTAAAGTCCATTCATTTCATATTTTGATCAAATAAACATTCAAATTTGGTTTTCTAAAGCTACATTCGCTTACGAAAGCTGCGAAGCCGAGTTGAGATAGGCCTAGATCTATATTCATTCATGAATCGCGTACTAAAAATTATTTCGTTTAATTGTTCACTTTATAATCCCATTTATTTAACAAAGCTATCGCTCTTTTCGTTTTTAATAGATAAGAATGTATCGACTTCGGGTAAACCATTTTCGCAAAACTAATTTTATTTTCGTAGCGAAAGAGAAATAACGTGAAAGGATCATTAGCTACGTTTAACATACATCTAAATCCAATCCACTAGATTATTCAAAAGCAAATGTTTTAATTTTAAAAAATGGATTTAAGCCTATTAGCTATTTTGATTTGATAGCTTCATTCACACTATTTTTACATTGACACATTCGCTTTACTTATTACATTATTATTTCGTTTAATTGTTTACAAAACACTCTCAGTGACTATATCAACAGTAATGCGCAAATAAAGACCCGCGGGTCGCGGGTAACATATGTCTAGTATAATATAAGATCAATAAAGTATTACATTGATGAATTACCGCTGGCGTAAGTGGGTAAGCAAGAATAATAATCATTCACGCAAGTGACGCTGTCAACTTCACAGGCTAGATATCTGGTTTGAACAATAGATTTTTTTTTTGATTAAATTTAAATTGTAGTCTATAATGGAGATATTTTTTTTTTAATTATTTATTTTTTTAAATGTGTTTCTTGTTAAACACTCTAGAAATGGGCTCTAAATACAACATTTTGATCTCAAAGTGTTTCAGATTCTTTTTTTTACAAACCTTTTTACGTATTCGATGGATTGAGCTTTCCACTTCAATTTTACACCATTGGGTAGTAACTAGTTAAAGATTAAGAGCCCTTGCGAAACATTTTCGGTCGTAATGACAGGAAAATGAAAGCATGGAGACCTTCCTAATTTGCATTTACTTCGCGGAGCAAAGTGGCTGTTTTATTGTTGTGCGATTTGCAGTTATATAGTCTAGGCTAGTTCATTGTTGGTGTTAAATGTATAGGTAAGGAGAGGTTAGTTTCTGTGATATTAATTTTCTGTTTACGCATTCGGACACATTATAAAAATAAAAATCTATTTGAATGTGCGTGGCTACCTGGTCGTATGATATGCGCTCTGGATTGTCGTTCGGTGGTCAAACTATTCCCGGGTTCGTAGCCTGCCCGCCGCAATCCCCCGTCGTCCTGCGGGAGGTTTGGGCTAGGATGTAATTAGGCCTATCTTCAAATTGATCTGTTTTCATGAGTATCATATATCCTTGAGACTTTTAGAGCTTAAATTTTCATTGTTTTGGCTAAACAAAAAAAAAAAAAAACATTTTAAAAAATTCTTTAAAAAAAAAAAAAACTTCTTTTGTACAACTTATAGAGCGATTATTTTTCTCTTAATAACTCACGAAATTTATATTTCAAAAAAATATTCTAGAAGATTCATTTGTCAACTCTTTTTTCTCCTGATTGACGATACCATCGTTGATTTGACCCCATTAAATTAACTTAATTTTTGTGTTCATAAACTTTCATTGGTGCTATATATAAAAAGGGCATACATTTATCTTTACCAATTATAACATTGTCTGACTAAAAGAAAAACGTTACTGAAGTTTATTCCTAGCAGGGTAGTGAAATATCAACGTGAATCTGACGTGGAAAATAATTACGGAGAGTTAACTAATGAGCTCTTATAATAAAGTACTAATTACGGAGAGTTAACTAATGAGCTCTTATAATAAAGTACTAATTACGGAGAGTTAACTAATGAGCTCTTATAATAAAGTACTAATTACGGAGAGTTAACTAATGAGCTCTTATAATAAAGTACTAATTACGGAGAGTTAACTAATGAGCTCTTATAATAAAGTACTAATTACGGAGAGTTAACTAATGAGCTCTTATAATAAAGTACTAATTACGGAGAGTTAACTAATGAGCTCTTATAATAAAGTAATAATTACGGAGAGTTAACTAATGAGCTCTTATAATAAAGTACTAATTACGGAGAGTTAACTAATGAGCTCTTATAATAAAGTACTAATTACGGAGAGTTAACTAATGAGCTCTTATAATAAAGTACTAATTACGGAGAGTTAACTAATGAGCTCTTATAATAAAGTAAAAATTACGGAGAGTTAACTAATGAGCTCTTATAATAAAGTACTAATTACGGAGAGTTAACTAATGAGCTCTTATAATAAAGTACTAATTACGGAGAGTTAACTAATGAGCTCTTATAATAAAGTACTAATTACGGAGAGTTAACTAATGAGCTCTTATAATAAAGTACTAATTACGGAGAGTTAACTAATGAGCTCTTATAATAAAGTACTAATTACGGAGAGTTAACTAATGAGCTCTTATAATAAAGTACTAATTACGGAGAGTTAACTAATGAGCTCTTATAATAAAGTACTAATTACGGAGAGTTAACTAATGAGCTCTTATAATAAAGTACTAATTACGGAGAGTTAACTAATGAGCTCTTATAATAAAGTACTAATTACGGAGAGTTAACTAATGAGCTCTTATAATAAAGTACTAATTACGGAGAGTTAACTAATGAGCTCTTATAATAAAGTACTAATTACGGAGAGTTAACTAATGAGCTCTTATAATAAAGTAATAATTACGGAGAGTTAACTAATGAGCTCTTATAATAAAGTACTAATTACGGAGAGTTAACTAATGAGCTCTTATAATAAAGTAATAATTACGGAGAGTTAACTAATGAGCTCTTATAATAAAGTACTAATTACGGAGAGTTAACTAATGAGCTCTTATAATAAAGTACTAATTACGGAGAGTTAACTAATGAGCTCTTATAATAAAGTAATAATTACGGAGAGCTAACTAATGAGCTCTTATAATAAAGTAATAATTACGGAGAGTTAACTAATGAGCTCTTATAATAAAGTACTAATTACGGAGAGTTAACTAATGAGCTCTTATAATAAAGTAATAACTACACGAGATAACACTGGAAGACGTGTCCTACGTTTTAAGATAAATATTTTCTAGTTCTCTAGTCACATTTAAATTAATTTCTTTCTATGCTTCGGAAAATTGTAATGGTCAAACTAGAGTTTTCCGATTGTAGCCAACGAGCTAGTAATTCTTTTCTTGGCGATATACATCAACTGTCAAAGTTGTAGGAAAATCGTTGGAGCCATTTTCAAGTTCTGTGTCCAGGTGCCACACACCCACCCGAAGGTTTTTTCCACGAAGGAGCGACTGGAATAGAGGTATTTTAAAACAAGGATTATGAGCTTCAGAACTCACTCTTGTTTCTCATAATAAGAAGATCGCAGTTCGATAACGGTAATGGTGATGTAAAACAAGAATTTGACTGGCCGATATTGAATCTTTATCGTGCAATAGAGGACATTAGTACTTGTTCTAGGACAATATAAAAGTAGCAGATCAAAGTAAGTCTTTTTAAAGAAGGAGACAACGCTGACCATTATGTGAGAACATTTGAGTTTCATTTAGCGCACTGTAATCTGTATTGGCCTGTAATCTGTATTGGTCTGTAATCTGTAGTAGTCTGTAATCTGTAGTAGTCTGTAATCTGTAGTAGTCTGTTATCTGTAGTAGTCTGTAATCTCTAGTAGTCTGTAATCTGTAGTAGTCTGTAATCTGCACTAGTCTGTAATCTGCAGTAGTCTGTAATCTGTAGTAGTCTGTAATCTGCAGTAGTCTGTAATCTGTAGTAGTCTGTAATCTGCAGTAGTCTGTAATCTGCAGTAGTCTGTAATCTGTAGTAGTCTGTAATCTGCAGTAGTCTGTAATCTGCAGTAGTCTGTAATCTGTAGTAGTCTGTAATCTGCAGTAGTCTGTAATCTGTAGTGGTCTGTAATCTGTAGTAGTCTGTAATCTGTAGTAGTCTGTAATCTGCAGTAGTCTGTAATCTGCGTGATGGTCGATTTTATTTGTTAGTCACACAGAATTGGTTGTAGGCGTTTTGCGCTTTCTTCAAAAACTTTTGCGTTGATAGTGAACGAATTGTCGGGAACGATTTTTGCGATTTGCAGACGCCTCAAGCCGATTCGGAATACATTTTTAAAGAAGGTGAAACTGGATTTCAAATAGTTTAATCTGTTAAACATTGGTAACAATGTCATTCTAATTGGTTAATATTTAGACATGGTCCCTTGAAAAACGATTGATTGGCTCCACCCCACACCTATTTTTTGTCAGGACCTCGCGTCCCCTTTCAGAGAACCTCGGAGGACGCACCACATAGTTTGAGAAACGTTGCCTTAAATAAATAAAAAACATTTTACAATGTTACCGTTTCACAGAGCAATGAAACAATAAATGTTGAAACAGTTTATCGCAAACTAAAATATCTGGGAGACAGTCTGATAGCGACTTGAATTGTGTATTCTACTAATCTTTGTTTATCACTTCAATAAATACAGAGTGTCATAACTATGTTTACATTCTTGGCCACATGCGCAGTGGTAGAAGAGTATATGATACGGAAGATTTACGTTCTTAATTTAAATAAAAAAAAAAACATGTAAGAGATATAAATGTGTTGATCTGGTACTTTCGGCTGTTTTTTTTTTCAAATACAATCTTGAAGGGGTGCTGTGAGAATACGCATACCCCTTCTCCCCCCTCCCCCCCCACCCCTTTTTCATCCAAGCAGCTGCTCTTAGCAGAGTATTAAGAAAGAGACCGGTCGATTCGCTTACGTTGACCAGCCAGTTTTTCTACCGATGACCATTTCTTCAAGCATGTCTCCCCCTGTACCTTGAAGAATAACTTTCGACACCGACCAGCTCAGCGTTTTGACTACAGATTTCCTGACGACCATTCTTTCATTAGACAATACCGTAATGTTACACATCTTTCCATCCCTAGATCTAAAACTCTAATTCATCTCTAAGATGATAAAACTTCTATTTTATACTTTAACACATGAACATACTAATTATAGTCCATTCATTTCATATTTTGATCAAATTAACATTCAAATTTGGTTTTCTAAAGCATTTTTAATACATTCGACTCATTCGTTTACGAAAGCTGCGAAGCCGAGTTGAGATAGGCCAAGATCTATATTCATTCAGGAACCGCGTACTAAAAATTATTTCGTTTAATTGTTTACTTTATAATCCCATTCATTGAACAAAGCTATAGCTCTTATCCATGCTCTTATCATTTTTAATAGATATGTATGTATCGGCTTCGGGTAATCCCATTTTCGCAAAAATAATTTTATTTTCGTAGCGAAAGAGAAAAATCGTGAAAGGATCATTAGCTAAGTTTAACATACATCTAAATCCAATCCACTAGATTAGTAAACACAAACTTAGACCCGCAGGCCGCGGGTAATGTCAGGCTAGTTCTGAATATATTTCATTCTTGAGCTTTGAAAGAAGATATTTATTTGATACAGCCTATTTTGTATATTCTGTACATACAGTGATTCCCAGTTATCGAATTAAAGTTCTGTATTTGAATTAAAAAGATCTTCATTTATTGAATCTCTAAGATAGCATTTAGATCTAGAGATATACATCTACAGAATCCCCGGCACGTCACTTCTGACATCTCAAGAAAAGATCTACAACATTAGCCTTCATCGACGAATTAGCATATCTCAACAGTCTTCACCAAAAACACCTGTGACAGTCACATTAAATACAAGATGACGTAGGGCATTCGTCTTACATAATTTTTAGAATTTCTCTGCGGGTTTGTCTTACACAGGGCCGGCCCTAACAATTGCAGGGCCCTGTGCGAAACGGATTGAGCAGGGCCCAGTCTAATCTTAGTCAACATTAAAATTCGTATTAGAAAAGAAATCAGTCTTTGCATTACATTTTTATTAAATGGAATCTGACAATGAGGATTGCCGTGTTTCATATTGATTAACATCCCAGAATGGCAATTTTTGTTTATTTTTCAGATCTTTTATGAGTTTTCAGGAGATTTTAACAATTTCAGATTTCCTGGAGCTCCAGGAAAAACATGAGAACCCTGTTATAAGTTATGACTTAATATAATAATGTACACCTAGAATGAGCGCGGAGCCTATGAAAGTGCGGAGCCCACTGCAGCCGTATAGGTTTCAGTGGACTAAGACCGGCCCTGGTTTTACACATTAGATCCAACACTCACTCATCAACACATTAACTTCAGTAGCTTTGTGAATTGACCAGCACGAGACCATTAATTATCATTGACCTTTGAGAAAAAAAATTAGGGTCTTAGTCGGCTTTCTTTTCTAGATAAATGAGGTTAGGCCTTATCTTCTTATCTTATAAACTGTTGACGATCTTTCAGAGAAGAAGATAATTATTCATTCACGTCTTCACGTATCAAACAATTATTCATATTAATTATAAACTTAGACTCAACAAAGTCATTAGTCTTTTCCAACTATTGTAGTGTTATTGACGGTATTTGGCTTGTAGCACCAAACTGCTTGTAAACAATTAAACCGCAGGAGGCGTCATAGATCTTGACTTAAAACACTTGAAATAACTTGAGTAACAAGACTCAATAGAACTATTATTATAATAGAGACAAAATCAAGTTGATATGAGATAAAACAAGATTAAAAACTCAGAGGCGGCCCCGTCGGAGTCGGATCCCTGTCGGATCCGCCTTTTCGCAAGGAATATTCAAGACGATATTTCATTTTGATTGTTAAAAGTAATAATGTTTCAAAGATCCATTTGCCTTTGTAAAATTTTTTTTCTGTTTTACATGTTTCGGATGTTCGGATTTAAAAATAACTAACTTCTCGCTGGACTGTCGTTCGGATTTATCGATTGTTCCTGGTTCAAACCCTGCCCGCTTCCACCCCCATCGTCCTGCGGGAGGTTTGGACTAGGAAGTATACTATCTTTAACTCTGAAGGAACATCCGAAACATTAAAACAAACAAAACAACCCAGGACCGTTGAGATAACGCTAACTGCTCGACCAGGCATTGCTCTTAACTTAATAACAAACTGGTTACAAACTAATAGCCTATTATTGATAAAGATATCTATTACACATTGCGGCTTGTTATCTCTAATGGATATGTACACTATGTCAGACGAGCGATTTTAGATAATCTTTTAGCATTGATATATCGTGCTTGTACTTCGATGTCTCAGCACAGTTGTCAACAGAGCTATTGGCATTTTCATTTAAACGGAACTAGAATAAGGATGTAGATCTACATAAACTAAACTTCTGATTTAGCACTCCAGGGGCGGACTGGCTATATGGGCAAACGGGCAAATGCCCAGTTGGTCGGTACCAAATGGGCTAGTCTGGTCGCGACTAAAGAAAAAAAAATTCAATGCAGACAACTTAAAAATAGTGACAGCAGCAAGACACAAAGGCTCGAAGACGCTTTCTTGTTGTTGTTTTTTTTTTTTTGTAAATTATTATAATAATTAATTATGTTTGAAATTCAACAAGAATATAAAAAGAAATACACTATAGGTCTACACTACACTGCACGTATTATCATTTACAAAACGTTAGATCGTGCTTTCTGCTATGCACGAGCGGCATGGACTGCCTTGATGTCTTCGAGGTTGCGTTGGGCCTAATCATTTTGCCGGTCGGCATGGGCCTTTGATGGCGCTCCCATTTTTTTGCTCCTTCCCTCCCCGTCTTTTAATGGTTCCAATGAAATTTAACCAAAAAGAGGGATGAGAGAGGTTAAGTAAGAAAACATTGAAGATAGGCGCGACAATTAGCTCTTTAACAATACTTAATAGAAATTAACTTTAACACATACACACAGCCGCGAAATTGCAAACCACCCAACTTATTCACAGCTCAATATGGGTTTAAAGCTCTACTTTCTGCGATTTGAAAAGAAAAAGTAGGTTTCTTTTTGTTTATATTTAATAACATAGATCTAAAAATACTACACTTAAGGCTTACAAAAAAAAATTATTTAATTAAAAAATAAATCTAGATCTAAATCAATTTTTATACTATTATAATATATGGCAAACTTATGCTTAGTATGAAGTCATTAATGATGAAAATTATTAAAATAATTACAATAATTTATATAGCGCTGTGACATCCGATATTTAATGAAAGGAGATTTATATTTTAAATAATGGGTCATGGTATATTCATATACAAATCGCGTTTTTGAGAATGTACTAGGAGGAAGCAAGAGCTTTTCACATTAAGTAAGTGACTCTCTAACCGTTCTGCTTTCTCTTATCTTTTAATGGAATTGGTTGCCTGAATCAGCCAGGAAAACTAATGATTTAGCATATTTTAAGTCACAGATCAACATGCATGACTAGATTGACACATGAAATGCGTAAGACGTAACAATCTTATTTTTTTGAAGAAACGTCTGTAATCTATAAGTAATACCAAAAAAGCCTCAAACTCATTAGGCTGCTGTTGTATTGTTTATAGTTTTCAGACTACTTATATGTATAAATAAAATACATTATGTAATCCTACGAATGCATACATCCAGTTTTCGCTGCCTTATCAAACTTTATATATTTTGTAGAGAATTAGGCTTACACCTATAATATAACACATGGGTGTCGCCGGGAGGGGAGGGTCTTCAAACCATCACTTGCCTCAGACCTCATTGTCTGAAAGGGAAACTTTACTTACAACCCCAGTGCAGCCATCTTAAGCAAACTACAGTCACCAAATTTTATGGGCGTAGCCAAAAGGGGTTTGTGGTTTCCCTACAATTTCCAATACAAAAGCTATAACAAAACTATAGTTACCATTTTCAACCAGTCGCTGGACTCCATTGAATAGCAGATTTGGTTTTTGAATTTTTTTTACCGGAAGAGTAGCAGGCTAATTGCACTGTAGACACCTCAGAATATGCCTTTTTAAAGCTTAAAATAACGGAAATAATGCCCACTGGGGGCGGGGGGGCAGGGGGAGCCCACAGCGCTCACCCGGACTCCCTAGCTGCCCTTTGGCGGTGTGTACGTAATTGTTTTAGAATTGGTGTATTTTTATGAAAAAAATCGCTTGCATAATTAATTTCATAAATTAAACGGTTTGCTTTTAGAAAACCAAAAGTAGCCGTTGCACCTAAACTTTTCAAGCCGCATCGCATGGAGAAATAATATTGTTGATATCTCTTCTAGTTTTCGAGATCTGAGTGTGACAGACGGGCAGGCGGACATTTTGCACAAACCAAATAGCGGCTTTTTCCCTTACTGGGCAGCTAATAAATGTACTTTTTTCAAAATCGTACCATAATTCAGTCTCACGTTCTGAAGTTATCTGCCCTAACTAAACCCAATGTCGAGAGTGCCACTTATCTTGCATCATTCACAACCAATCGTTAACTTCTCCTCACCGTCACCATAGAAACACACACACACACACACACTCCATAACATTCAGTTAACATGTTCTGTAGGCTAAAGATCACTTTATATAAGAAGCTATAAGAGTCTAGATTATAAGTAAACCATGCAACTATTTTAAATATTTTAATGAGTAAGACCAGGGCCGTCGCTACCTATTGTGCAATGTGTGCATTATACGCAGGCAGCCGAACGTAGGGGGCGTGGCCAAATCTTACTACGAGAAAAAGGCGTTGTAGACGTCAGGAAAAAGAGTTTCTGAAGTTGAAAACTCACCAATGAGTCGAGTGTTTACTGAGGGTAATTCACAACCTCATGACCAAACACAAGAGGTCGGTCTACTCCCTGACTCGCACCCCACACAATTGAGAGGTGCTGTTGGTGGTAGAACAAGAGGAGCCAAAAGGATCAAATGGACGAGAGAAATGAATATAGACATCATCAAATCGTTCTTCCGTGTAAACATTTGTGATGATAAACCTCTCCCAGGTTATAGGCAAAAACTCTCCCTGGAATTTAACAAATTATACCCTAATCTAAACCTTACAGAGCAGAATGTTGTAGACAGAAGATCTGTAATAATTAAAAAATGTTATTTGACCCCTGCAGAAATTGACGTGATAAGAAGGGAAGTAGGTCATGAGCTTCATATACAAGAGCTCATCTCAGACATAAACGACACGCCCACACAGCCGACCAACGAAGACATTAGTAGAACACCCAACCAACAAGAGAATGACCCAACATCGGCAATAAGCAATGAGCTACACTCAAAATTTTCTAATCTTATAGACCGTTATAAAAACACCAATCTTAACTCTAGGCCTCGTATCCCCAAGCTAAACGTCAAGAAAGAGACAAACACATATATTAATGAAATAAATAAAGTCTTAGCCAACCATTTTGAAACACCAAGAAACTTGTTTGAGACACACCTCGCTATATACTGCGCCGCTGTGGCTGTCACGGAGCTCTCTGGACAAAAGACCTTCGAGCTAGGCCCAATTAATCAAAGACCAAAACAACATGTGCCAGCATGGAAAAGGCGCCTTGAAGACAATATTAATCAACTGAGAAGCCAAATGGATACAATTGGACAATATCTGGGAAACAACCATTCCGCGAAAATACTTAACAAAATAAAGACAATACTAAAAACAACTGGAATCAAATTGACGGACTGTGATAGCCACGCACGACTCTTATGTTTGAAAGATACTCTGAGACAGAAAGCTAAACTAAAGGGAGCTAGGTTAAAGCGCTACAACGAAACCACCAAAAGAAAGGAGCATAACGCTTTATTTCAGCACACGAGAAAACAGTTCTTCCGTAAACTAGCTGATAATGGTGCTGACAAAATTCAAACCATTGATAGCACTAAACACGGCTCCTTTACCGACTACTGGGCGGCGCTTTGGTCCGACCCGCTACATTACAATGTGCAGGCTGACTGGATTGAGGAAATCCAAACTAAAAACAACCTAATACCAGAAATGCCTGATGAGGATTTCACAGCTGAGGAAGTCTCCGCAGCTATTTCAAAAACCCACAACTGGACTGCTCCTGGACCGGACAATATACACAACTTTTGGCTGAAAAAACTTACAGCCGTACATGCACCACTAACATCAAGTTTTAACGAGCTAATATCAGAACCGTCTTCAATGCTGTTGGAACTCACTGAAGGGAGAACATCTCTCCTCCCCAAAAAAGGGGATCCGAACCAACCATCAAACTATCGCCCTATCACTTGTCTGTCAGTGGTGTATAAACTATTAACTTTACTTTTAAAAAGTAAAATGTATAAATTTTGTTCTGCCCATAAGCTACTAGCAGATGAACAACAAGGTTGCATTGAAGAGTCGATGGGCTGTAAAGTACAGCTAACTATAGATGGTATTATATTGCATCAAGCTAATAGAAGAAAGAGAAATTTACACATGTGTTACATCGACTACAAAAAAGCTTTCGATTCAGTTCCGCATGATTGGCTATTAAAAACCCTGGACATCCATAGAATCAACCCAAGAATAAAACAACTATTAAAAGTCTGTATGAATAATTGGAAGATAAACCTGCACCTAAATCGTGATAAACTAGGTTCTGTGCACATAAGAAGAGGTATATACCAGGGTGACTCACTATCTCCACTCTGGTTCTGCCTAGCGATTAATCCTCTATCTACATTACTCCAAGACTCTACAAACGGTTTTAGGGTTGACACTAAATGTACAAAATGTGTGTCCCACTTATTATACATGGATGATCTAAAGCTATATGCAGAAACCGAGCAAAAATTACACACCTTAATCAAAACGGTAAAATGCTTTAGTGACGATATCTGTATGTCTTTTGGCCTGGATAAGTGTGGCATTATAAGCATTAAAAAGGGCAAGGCAACGAACACCAACATTGCATTTGAAGGCATCGAGGAATTGAACTCTGCCTCTCTTTATAAATATCTTGGAATAAACCAGAATGCCAAGATAAACCATAAGAAATTAAAAGAGGACTTTCTTGGCAAATATAGGCAAAGAGTTAATAAAATCCTCAACACCAAACTGTCTGGCAGTAATCTCATCACTGCAATAAACAGCTGGGCCGTCCCTGTGCTCCTTTACACGTTCGGTGTGATCAAATGGACTGACACCGACCTACATGACATTGACAGACTCACTAGAAAATTACTAACCAAGTTTCGATGCCTACACCCCAAGTCCTCCACCATAAGGTTATACCTGCCCAGGAAGGATGGGGGTCGTGGATTGCAGAACATCTTCAAATTGTGTAAGATGCAAGTTTTAAAAATACGATCAAAACTGCTCGCCTCCAGCAACAAATTAGTTTCCTTCCTACGGAAATACGACTCCGATGCAACCCCTCTGAACCTACACAATGCTGATGTCAATATCGGTTTGGACGACGTAGGGCATGAGATTCGCCAATGGGAAGAAAAAACACTCCACGGAAAATTTCCGGCTTCATTACATGGGGACAACATCGACAAGGCTGCTTCCTTAACATGGCTCAAAGCAGGTCATCTCTACCCTGAAACAGAAGGCTTTGTTACAGCAATACAGGACAGAGTAATCAGGACAAAAAATTACGAGAAGCATATCCTGAAACTCAATGTTGTCGACAAATGCCGAAAATGTGGAAATGTGGGCGAGTCGATTGAACACATTATGGCAGGATGTCCAGCCCTATCAGAATCAGCCTACCTAGGTCGCCATAACCAAGTTGCAAAGTTAATACACCAGCACCTTGCTTTGACGTACAAATTGATCGGTAAGGACACTCCCCCTTATTATAAATACTCTCCGCAAGAGGTCCTCGAGTCTACTGAACATCTGCTGTACTGGGATAGGCCTATTCTGACCGACAAAACGGTAGATTTCAATCGCCCGGATCTGCTGTTCATCGATAAAAAAGAAAAAACCGCTACCATTATCGATATCGCCGTACCACTGTCTCATAATTTAAGAAAAACTGAGATAGAAAAACAAAGAAAATATGGGAACCTAGGCTTGGAGATTAAGCGTCTATGGAAATTGTCCAAAATAACAATATACCCCATTGTTATATCAACCGAGAGGATAATAACAACTGACCTCACAGACACCTTCAAGGCCCTTAACATTCCTAGGAACATCTTCGTTGCCTGTCAGAGGGCGGTACTGCTGCAGACCTGCCACATCACCAGAAAATTCCTCAGTGGAAACTGTTAAAGGGACTACGATGAATTTTGTTTCTCTTTAGCGAAACTCGACCCTGGCAGCGCCAGAGAATGACTACTCGTTCATTTCTAACATAATAATAATAATAATAATAATATTTATAAAGCGCTGTTAAGAAACTTAATGTAGGCTCAAGGCGTTGTGATAACATTACAAATATAAACACGAGAGCTAAAATGATAAACTAATCTAAACAAAAGTTTTCAACAGGTTGGTCTTAATGTTCTTCTTGAAAGTTGAGTAGCATGTTGTCTGTCTGAGATCAATGGGGAGTGAGTTCCATATCTTTGGTCCGTGCACAGAAAAAGCCCGCAGACTGTAGCTTTTGAGGAAGAAAGGTGGCACCACCAGAAGAGTTGAGTCCATTGAGTCAGGGCTCCTTGAGGGACATATGGAGGGATACGAAAATGTTGCGAATACGAAAGGGAAAAAAAAAAAGGAATGGTCTACAAAAATGGATTTAAATCAGAGAGCGCTTTAGGTACGGTATCCAGCTCAGTCGTAATACATTTTTTTTTGCTAAAAATAAAGGGAAGGGGGGGGGGCGATATTTTTTAATTTTGCAAAAAGGCGGCCACAACCCTCGCGGCAGCCCTGAGTAAGACTCTACGGATGTACGATAAGGTTTTGCGGTGAGTAACGGATTCTAGTCGATGGAGGCCCTGACCAGGTTTCATGAAGGCCCCGTCCAACTTGAAGCTTCAATGTAAATACATTTAATATGAATAATTTAAAAGAATGCTATATTTGTGACGAATTTTAAAAAATACACTGAATTCACCAGGCTCTCTCTCTCTCTCTCTCTCTCTCTCTCTCTCTCTCTCTCTCTCTCTCTCTTTTACAACAATTATAATTAACTCACTCCTTCTGTCTATATTTATGGGTGGATTCTTTTACACTTTTTTCTCCCACTTCACACGTGAAACAATCAAACCAATTTTCGAATCAATTAGTGGTCATTAATTATTTTGTTTATGCAGATAAGGGGTCGTAAAGCTTGCGAATTTGAGAGATATGGCAGTGATTGATCGGTGCTCTCCCTTCACTTAATATAAGCTTTGTCTTGTAGTTTTCAAATTTTACTTTTTTTTTTTTTTTTAACAATGTCTCTGCTGACCCCAAAGCTCTGGCAATAAATGTTGACACTCCAGATAGATTTCCTCCCCAAGTGAGAAGACAGTGTCAGGTCTCCTTTGTTAATGATCAGGTCATAAGCTTAAGACTTGGGCCAACTCGTTGAATGAAAACTGAGACAAAAAACAACAAAAAAACAAATTGAGTGCCAAGTTGAACACTAAACAGTATAGGCCCCCCCCTCCTCCTTCTTCTTCCCTCGTGTAAACTTAATTCGGTATATATGATCAAGAATGGCTGTTCTTACTGGGCTAGGTATAGACCTGACTAAGCATTTACTGCGCTTGACCTGGGTTATCACATTACCGCACGGGTAGAAGAAAGCATAAAGTAGCATGGTTGTAGCCAAAGGGGGGGGGGGGGGACGGAATTCAGTGACTGATTTTTTGCTTTCATTTTGTTTATTTTAGGTGAGATTTTAATACTAAATCATCACTTACCACAGCACAGCCGAGGGGGTTTTGAGTTTAAAAACCCCTACCAGAGGGTTTTGAGTTAAAAAAAAATATCAGGGGGTTTTGAGATAAAAATCCCTACCAGGGGTTTTGAGTTTAAACCCCCTATCAGGGGTTTTGAGTTTAAACCCCCTACCAGGGGTTTTGCAGTTAAATCCCCCTCTTCTATAAGCAAAACTAAAAAAAAATGCAAACGACAATCCCCAAATTCCAAGAAAACAGCTAAGGAAGATTTTGACTTTAAAACCGCCTCCAAAAATTACGATAAACCCCCTCTCAATATAAAAAAAGCAAATTACACACTCAAAATTCTATGAGCGTAGTTAAGCTAATGAGGGGTTTTGAGTTTAAATCCCCCTCCTCCAGATGTAGCTAAATGGGGTTTGGAATTAAAAACTCCAGAGATTTTTTTAGTTTAAAACCCCTCAATAGATGATTTTGACGATAAAACTTTCCTTTTCGATATAAAATCTAAAGCGAAATACAGGCATGTTACAAATTTCTACCAGTGGCTTGGCTCCATTAATAAAGTGTGAATAGTCTTCTACCGAAATTGAAAAACACTATATGTGGCTCAACAAAGATGGCTAAGACAGATTTTAGGAGTCAGTTATAGAGATCGGGTCTAAATCAAAGAAATCATATGCCGAACTGGGAGTCGAACCCTTAGTAAGGTTGTGACAGAGCGTCGCATGAAGTTTTGCGGGACATGTTCTCCGACAAAATGAATTACGCATAATAAGAGTTGCGGAAACAGCTTGCCGGAAAATGCGCCGAACGGCGCGAGAGAGTCTAAGTCAGTGAGAATAGCACATTAGGTTTTTGAAATAAAACTTTTTAATAGCAAGATAATGCACTGTAGATACCTCAGAATATGCATTTTATTGGCTTTCAATACCAGAAATAGTGCTCGGAGGCGGGGCTTCTCCCCGCGCTGGGGGAGCGCTGCGAGCTCCCCCAGACCCCCTTGCTAGCAAGGGTGAGGAGTCTACAAGTTTTCCACTAATTCCAAGAAGAACCTATTCTAGGACACAATAAGCGTCTTCCGAAAGGGTCAGAATGTAATAAAGATTAATTATGTTAAACACACACACACATATATATAATTTTTTTCGCGCCGGGGGCGGGGGGAATCCCCCCCCCCCCAAAACCCCCCCTTAAAAAAATCCTGGCTACGCCCATGTAAAGGAGGATAGGGCCTAAGAAAGAATATTCCTCGAAAAGGCATAGATCGTTTGGCTACCTATCAAAGGGACTTATGTTCGAAATTCCAACTCAACCTGGGCAACACAGAAACCTTACATCCAGATTTTATTCCAGATACTCCCAACATGTCCGTTAAAGAGATAGAGGTTGTTCCAGATTTTGAAAATGAAAAATGAATGAAAAATGGTTTCTTAAAATCGATCTTTTGACTTGACCTATATTTGCCCAAAGTAAAAAAAAAAAACAAATCTAATAATAGAGTGAATAGAAATTGTCGAAAAAAACAAACAACACCAAAAGGTTGTTAAAAACATCTCTTATGACAAATGTGACAATTGATTTTCTTGCCTAAAATGTTAGAAGTCTTATCATCGATAAATACCTCGATTCCTCGCGCGGTTAAATGTAAGGATTGGAACAAAACTAAATTTCAAAGGTGAAACTAAAACTAAGTTTAAACTAAAAAAAAAAAGAACTGTAATGTTTTTAACCAAAGAAATGAAACGAAATAGCTGGAGTGTTAAGAAACATTTGACCTGTGACATGCATGATTGATCATACTAATGAACTATTTTCGTGTCTGACTGCTCAACATAGAAGAAACATTTGTGCGAAAAGAAAAAAAACGCCTGCTGGTCTTGTCATCATCCCTCCACACTACAGTAGACTAGGTCTGCCTGTGAACATCTATCTGACCAGGTTGTTAAGATCAGTCGGTGACAGTCTATTTACTTTTGGGCAGGTAGGATGCTAATTAATAAGATATATTTCTCTTTTAAAAAAAAAAAAAATCTTTTTCCTAATACTCGTAAAGGTATATAACTGCGTACCTAATCTCAATAATTGGCCTACAAGCAAGAGCTATTAATGGGGGTGTACTACATGTTCCTGCTGTGAGTAAAGTATCGTTTACCGCTAATGAATTAATTTAAACTACTAAATATTTACCTTAGATACTACAGATGCCCACTTTAAACTAACGGAAAATAAGCACTCTTAAACATTTTAAAACCAGCTTAGCTCTCGACTTGATTTCTCCCAGTAAGCCAAGAATGTAACGAAATAAAAAAGAACAGACTACGTTGGGCAGGTCACCTTGAAAGAATGTCAGACAACAGAGGGGCGAAAATCGTATACAGGCAAAAACCAAAAGGCAGGCGACCCAAAGGCAGACCCCGAATGCGATGGATAGATGACGTGGAAGCAGATCTGAAGCAGCTTGGGGTTAGGGCGTGGAGACGAAAGGCCCAGGAGAGATCTGAATGGAAGGATGTGTTAAAGCAGGCCAGAGCCCTCCATGGGCTGTAGCGCCACTGGGATGGATGGATGGAAGCCAAGAATGTATTACCCAGTGACCGAGCCTTGCTCGGTTAAATGTTTTGTTTGAGACACATAAAATATTTTATGTTCACCAAATCCTTTTGCAATGACGAAAGTTGGAAAAAAATTGAAAGACCTTCATTTATGTTCTACTAGTTCTTTGTGTCATATGGTGATTTTAATAGTAAATCTTTTTTTTTTACGAAACCTCAGAATTTGCGCTATTCAATTTTAGCTTTGTCATCATAGGAATACTTGGGTCTTAGGCCTCTTTTCTTTGCCTCTTTTTGGGGTTTTGTATGCCTCTTTTTTTTGGGGCCCTCCTGCCTCTTTTATGGGGCTTTTTGTTTATTTATTTATTTAAATTTAAATTGTATTTGTAAGTTCTCACATTTCACAAATAGTAAATGATAAAGAATTAAAGAGAAAATTTGAAATATGATTAACCTATACTTAATAACTTTACAAAAATGTAATAGTACTATTGGGGATATTATTTAATAGCAAAGACATACTACATAACTATTGAAAGTAAATCCTCTATGGATTTAAATGGCTTTAAATCAGCAACAAAAACAGTAAACTAAGGTGTACATCGAGGAACAATTTCTGGTCCACTTTTATTTTCAATTGACGAATATGATTTGCCATAGTGCATTAGTTCAGGAACGGAAGTCAGATTATTTGCAGACGATTGCATAAGATAAGGCCTAAGTAGAAATGTTGATAGCTTCAGTACTACACCATATGTTGCAAGTGTAAAGTGTAAAGCTGGGATGTTCTAACAAAGTAAAATTCTAGTTTGAATATTTCTTATCCATGTCAGATTTTATGATACCAAAAACTCACTTTGTAATCTTGTTGTAACAATACAAGCTACACTTAATCTGACGTCAAATTTTGGGATCTAATTGAGGGTATAAATTCTGGCCAGATTTTTTTTCACCTTAGCACACGGTGTTTATACGCCCCGGTGGTTATGTGTACGCCTGGGACGGGTAGCGTAGCCAACACGCAAAGGTTCAATGACCAGCCAACGCCATTCAAAGCAGTACATCTCCCTGTCATTATAGTTAATTATTTATGATTGATTCATACATATTTCACTTCGCAATAAGCGTCTCTCTCTCTTTTTTTTTTTAATCAATTCCTACTTTCAGCTTGCACTCTCTTTAGTGTGAGTTAAAGGGAAATAATTGTGTGGAAACTGGAAGTGTATTAGACAAACTGGCTTTACAAGTATAGCGCCACATTTTTTTTTTAAATATACAAATATAAAATACTAGACTAGATCTAGATTCCAGATTTATGATTGTTCGAAGCTCAATGGAAATGATTTGAGAATAAAAAACTAACTACACTTTTTTATATTAATTATTCGATATTGGGCACAGTTTGACTACTGACTTTTCCATATGCTTGACAGCTGACTGTTCGATGTGCGCTCCAAACCACCTCAAATTACATAAGACTGCTGACTGTTCAATGTACGTTTCAGCTTACCATATATGTGCATGACTGCTGACTGTTCAATGTACGTTCCAGCTTGCCATATAATGTGCATGACTGCTGACTGTTCAATGTACGTTTCAGCTTACCATATAATGTACATGACTGCTGACTGTTCAATGTACGTTTCAGCTTACCATATAATGTACATGACTGCTGACTGTTCAATGTACGTTTCAGCTTACCATATAATGTGCATGACTGCTGACTGTTCAATGTACGTTTCAGCTTGCCATATAATGTACATGACTGCTGACTGTTCAATGTACGTTTCAGCTTACCATATAATGTGCATGACTGCTGACTGTTCAATGTACGTTCCAGCTTACCATATAATGTGCATGACTGCTGACTGTTCAATGTACGTTCCAGCTTGCCATATAATGTGCATGACTGCTGACTGTTCAATGTACGTTCCAGCTTACCATATAATGTGCATGACTGCTGACTGTTCGATGTACGTTTCAGCTTACCATATAATGTGCATGACTGCTGACTGTTCAATGTACGTTCCAGCTTACCATATAATGTGCATGACTGCTGACTGTTCAATGTACGTTTCAGCTTGCCATATAATGTGCATGACTGCTGACTGTTCAATGTACGTTCCAGCTTGCCATATAATGTGCATGACTGCTGACTGTTCAATGTACGTTTCAGCTTACCATATAATGTGCATGACTGCTGACTGTTCAATGTACGTTCCAGCTTGCCATATAATGTGCATGACTGCTGACTGTTCAATGTACGTTTCAGCTTACCATATAATGTGCATGACTGCTGACTGTTCAATGTACGTTTCAGCTTACCATATAATGTACATGACTGCTGACTGTTCAATGTATGTTTCAGCTTGCCATATAATGTGCATGACTGCTGACTGTTCAATGTACGTTTCAGCTTACCATATAATGTACATGACTGCTGACTGTTCAATGTACGTTTCAGCTTACCATATAATGTGCATGACTGCTGACTGTTCAATGTACGTTTCAGCTTACCATATAATGTGCATGACTGCTGACTGTTCAATGTACGTTTCAGCTTACCATATAATGTGCATGACTGCTGACTGTTCAATGTACGTTTCAGCTTACCATATAATGTGCTATGTCGATTATCTTCAACTCGCAAGAAACATTCGAAACATTAAAACAAATACATGATAGCTACATTCTTCTTTTTTTTTTATTTAAATTGCATGATTTGCAAATAGCTTCTCCTAATTGATGAATGGATTACGATTTGGCAATTTTGTAGTGTTTCTATTCTTGAAACTAAAGATTACAAGTTTTCCTTTGGGTCAAGACTGAATTCATAGCATCTCTGTAATTGTGTTTTTCAGTACCTATAAAAAGTGCATGTGGGTATATGTGAATACAAATTGTTGGTGATAGAACATATATTTCTCTATTGTTATTCATAAAAGTTTTTAAAGGATTTTTAAAAAATCGATAAGCGATCTTAATTGAAATACCAAATGTTAAAAAACAAGTTCCAGGATTAAAACTAGCTCATATACCCGTTGATCATTTGGTCGCATTTGAGTGTACATTTTGGAAATAAACAGTACATTATATTGTGCGTTGTTCTCACACTCATGGCTGGATTTCAGTAGTGTGGAGACCCTATAATGAACAATCCTTGTGGAGGCCCTATAATGAACTATCCTTGTGGAGACCCTATAATGAACTATCCTTGTGGAGATCCTATAATGAACAATCCTTGTGGAGACCCTATAATGAACTATCCTTGAGGAGACCCTATAATGAACTATCCTTGTGGAGACCCTATAATGAACTGTCCTTGTGGAGACCCTATAATGAACTATCCTTGAGGAGACTCTATAATGAACAATCCTAGTGGAGACCCTATAATGAACTATCCTTGTGGAGTCTCTATAATGAACTATCCTTGTTGCGGCCCTATAATGAACTATCCTTGTTGCGGCCCTATAATGAACTATCCTTGTGGCAGCCCTATAATGAACAATACTTGTGGAGACCCTCCCCCTACCACCAATTGAAGACTTTAATGAAATGTATCTTAATGTTGAAGAAATGACACATAAGAGAATGTGTAGGCTGTCAGGATCTAGGAGTGTGTTTTTTTTTTATTTATATATGTAAATTATTTCGATCTCTGTGGATCAGTAATCATTGACGAATCTCCAGCACTATATTAATAATAAATTGTATGAACACCAACTACAGCAAAACAAGAACTTTAATAGCCACAAAAGGGACATGTCCAATAACACAATCAATAAAAACAATATCTTCAACTGCTAGAAACATAAGTCCAACAATACTGGATTGGAAAGAAAAGACCACTAAATAACTCTTTCTCTCTCTCTCTCTCTCTCTCTCTCTCTCTATATATATATATATATATATATATATATATATATATATATATATATATATATATATATATATATCACTCTCTCTCAAATATTACTACTATATGCGTCCTCTGTCCGGGACTCAATAAAACATTTTTTAGAAAGTAGGACAGACACAAAACATAGCCGTCAGATTTATAATATACGAATATTTACATCAAATTACAGTGACAATAGAAGTAAATTCAATACACTTAGAGACACTTCAGGATACAAGACTATAAAAGTAAACCAGCAATTATTCATAAAACACTAAACCACAATCTTGCAATACAAAAACAAAACATAAAAAAAGTACACACATAAAAACATGCCATCATTATTTATTATACATGTACTGGGACAAATTTTAATAAATGCTCCTTCTTCCCCAGTTCTATTAGAGAATGGAATGGGTTGCCTGAGTCAGCCTGGAAAGCCAACGACTTGGCAGATCCTAACATGATTAACATGCATGGTTAGATTGACACAGGGATAAGCGTAGGGCGTTATTATATTGTCTTTTGAAGTAACGTCTGCAATTTATAAGATAAGAAGATAAGAATTACTCGTTTCAAGGAAATCAGGTTTTTTTAAAAATGATAATGCAAAGACATGGGTTGGGGGCTGGGGGTAGATATATACTATATTGTTCCGAAACACCCTAATTACATTTTGAATTAACCATGACAGATGCAATATGTTGCAATCAGCTAAGACAGTGTTTCCCGAACTCTTTTCCTAACGGGACACCTCGCACATTTGTAGAATCTAGCGGAACCCTTCGCTTATTTTTTTTTTAGGTTGGATAATTTGCTTTTTTTAAAAAAAATATATAATAATTATTAAACCATATGTTAAGCTTAGAATAATTATAAACATATAAACATACATGCTTTACAAACTGTGATGGTAATTTTTCCTTGAAAAGAATATTTTATTGTTATCAGGCTATGCTGAATTATATCTGGTCTGGCGTCAAGCCTGTTTCTATACTTTGACATGATTCACACATGTATGTTTTAGGAAACCGATGTTTCGAAACACAATGGTATTCTTCGGACACTCTTGACCTTCAATATCTTTTAATGGTAGCTTTGTTTCAAAATTAGAGTTAGAATCTAGATCAGTTGAAAGTTCATAGTGACGTTGAAATAGATTTTTTTCCCATTACCCAGAGAGCTAATAAGATCAACATTTCTTTTCTGCATTTTCTTAGGAATTAACTTACATGTAGGGATAATAGTTAATTGTTCCAATGGCTCATGGAGCACTTATTCAGGCCTTCTCTCGCGTAGGCCTTGTGGTTTTGGGAAACACTGGGCTAATGAATAGATATAATAATCACTTACTTAGACTTGCATGACTAGATGCATGACGCGTAGGACGTAATCATCTTCTTTTTTTAAGTAACGTCTTAATTTTATAAGATAAGATAAGACTTGGATCCTGCAGAGCCGTTCGGCGCATTGGTCCGCAAGCTGTCTCCATATAGAAATACATATAATAGGGCCAAAAAAATATACACATGGATTCAGTATCATGTAGGAAGACACCCAAACAATATTGTCGATGTAATTTAGATTTAAAATGTATATTAATGTCTACACGTGTAGAATATAAGATGTGACCATGCACAAATAATTACTTAGGTCATCGTGAACCTAACATGTTTTGACAAATAATGTAAATAATAATGATCAAATCACATTCGATGACTGCATAGTCGTGTGGTATGCGCTCAGGACTATCGTCATGTTAGTCCAGGGTTCCAACCCTTCCCTCAGGCGTTTCAGGAGTTCGAGCTAGGACGTAATAATCTTCAATTATAAATCCACGTCCGAAAACGTCATAGTATGTGTTTATACAGTGATTTAGTGTGTCAAGACTACATTACAAATAAATATGTTCTGCTGGAGGCCGGTGTGAACAGTATAGAAGCGCTAATTAACGTTCGACAACTGCGCTTGGTCGGACACTTATCCGGCATGGGAGTCGAGCGCATGCCACAAGGCGATCTTCTTTGATGAGCTTAAAGGAGGACGGCGTAACAGAGGTGCCCCTCCCAGGAAGAACAATAAAGATCAACTCTGGCGACACTTCGCTCTCACAGGTATAGAGAAAAGTAGCTGGCAGCAGATGGCCTCGGAAATAGATGGTTGGAAAGCTCTCACAAAGGCTGAGGGTCAATTATTTGAGTCTCAAAGAAAAGCCATTATTGAAGTCAGGGACAGAAGACGGACAGAAAACTTAAATAGACCGCAGGCGGACAACGGCTTTGTCAGCATGAAATGTGGGAAAATATGCAGGTCGCAACTGGGTTTGGGTCGTCATGTGAATCACTGCACTCTTGTTATCTTCCAATGAAATGGCTGTCCAAAATTCTAAACGATAACGTATGTCTGGTTAGTTTGTCCTGAAGCTTTGTTATTATTATATATTTTTTACTAGCCGGGTATTACCTGCGTCCTGCGGGCCTTAGTTTGTGTATTACTAATCTAGTGGATTGGATTTAGATGTAAGTCAAACTTAGCTAATGACCCTTTCAAGTTTTTCTCTTTCGGCACAAAAATAAATGTAGTTTTGCGTAAATGGGTTTACCCGTTAAGCCGATACATTCATATCCACTGTAAAATACTATGGAAACGGGTTTACCCGTTTATTAAAAGTTTCTTTTATAGAGATAAATTTAGCTATTCAAATGAAAGAAGCGCGCGATGAATGGGATATAAAGTACGCCAGGATGTCGCAGATATAAGGAACTTTATATAAAAATTCTTTTGAAACACAAATCTGCAGGATAATTTTATTAAATAGTGAAATGAATGGACTATATCTTGTATTTTCATGTGTCAAAGTAAAAAACTATCTTTGCAAAAAGTAGTTCTTAAAATTAGATCTAGATGTAGATCCTCTCGGCCTTATAAAAATGGCTATATGACCTATATCCATGAAATAATAATACTTTCATAGAGTTGGGCAACTTTTTTTTTTAGGGTCTTAAGCTTGTTTTAGTGCTACTTTACAAGCTAAGTAAATAAGGTACATTTATGCCTAATTTTATCAAGATTGTTACCAAAAAGGCTTCACTTAAACAGGGCAGAGTACCAAAGGACTGGAAAGAAGCTAATGTCATCCCCCCTATTTAAAAAAGGAGAAAAATCAGACTCAGGAAACTACAGACCAGTATCACTTACCAGCATCACATGTAAAATCCTAGAACACATAATATGTAGCAGCATCATAAACCACTTAGACAAACATAATGTCCTCACACCATACCAACATGGCTTTAGGAAATATAGATCATGTGAAACACAACTAATAGGACTAATTGATGATTTTTCAAAAGGTTTAGATAATAGTGAACAAATAGATGCTATCTTACTAGATTTTTCTAAGGCTTTTGACAAAGTTCACCACCATAGTTTGCTTAAAAAATTAAAATATTTCGGCATTAATGGTTCACTGCATCAGTGGATTAAAGATTTTCTGATAGGGAGCGAACAAACTGTAATAATAAATGGGTCTAAATCAACACCGATAACAGTAAACTCAGGTGTACTTCAAGGAACAGTCCTTGGTCCTCTACTATTTTAAATTACATAAATGATTTACCAAATTGCATTACTTCAGGAACAAAAGTCAGATTATTTGCAGACGATTGCATAATATATAGAACAATAAAATAACACAAGACACAGATATTTTACAAAGAGAATTAGATGAATTACAGCAATGGGAATCAAATTGGAGCATGTCTTTCCACCCAGAAAAATTAATTCCACTTATCTTATTCATGGCAAACCAGTAACACAGACTAAAAATGCAAAATACCTAGGTGTTATAATAAATGAAAAACTGTCATGGAATCCACATATTGATGAAACTACAAAAAAATCAAACAAAGCATTAGGATTTATTAAAAGAAATTTCTATCAATCAAATAAGAACATAAAACTAAAATGTTATTTAACCTTGGTTAGGCCAATAATAGAATATGCATCCTCCGTTTGGGACCCTTCAACTCAAGAAAACATTAAGAAACTGGAACAGACACAAAATAGAGCAGTGAGATTCATAACAAACGAATATTCACACTTAACCAGAGTAACACCTTTAGTAAAATCAATAAATTTAGAAAGCCTTCAGGACAGAAGGCACAAAAGTAAAGTAGCAATCATACATAAAACACTGAACCATAATCTTCAAATACAAAAACAAAATTTAATAAAATACTCTGAAAGACAAAAAGATAAAGGCACATTCCTCGTCCCATATGCTAGGACAAATTTGTACAAATACTCCTTCTTCCCTATTGCTATTAGGGCATGGAATGGGTTGCCTGAGCTAGCCAGGAAAACCAGTGACTTGGCAGAATTTAAGTCATTGGTTAATATGCATGACTAAATGCATGATGCGTAGGACGTAATCATCTTCTTTTTTGAAGTAACGTCTGTATTATATAAGATAAGATAAGATAAACGATTTTGATTTCTATGCGGAACATTGTGCACACATAGGCCTACATACGCGTCACTTTCTGCTGTATAGTATAGAATAGTATAGATTATTCATTGGAACAGCCAGCATTGCAATGTTTTATTTTGTCTGTCATTGATCTGGAGACGCGCCTGAGATTTCCGCGATAAGCTAAGCAATGTCAAGGTTTGCTTAAAATTGCCATCTAAATAAAGGTTAACAAAAATACTTATGACATTTGATACTGCAGTGCTTAAAAGATATGAAATAGTATCATTATTATCATA
This sequence comes from Biomphalaria glabrata, assembly GCF_947242115.1. NCBI lineage: Eukaryota > Metazoa > Mollusca > Gastropoda > Planorbidae > Biomphalaria > Biomphalaria glabrata. The sequence goes on along the minus strand of NC_074725.1, from coordinate 20,075,774 downwards.
CTTAAAAACAAAGTTTATCAACAGTACACAGGATACACACACACAAAGCTTGCTAATAATACTGTCAATATTAGTTTGAGTTTGAGCGCATCGACACAATTTAGGCCATGTCGTGCCCGTAATCCTTTAAGGATCACTCTTACTTTATACAACATGTGGGTTAATTCTATACAGTTAAATCATTAAAAACAAGGTCTATTCACAGTTAAAATAGTAAAGGTAGTAGAAATTTTATAATTCGGTAAAAATCTTATGTAAATATTATATGTTCACAATTCATAAATCAGATCTTCGTAGACAACCCCCACCTCCCGGACAAAGCCCATTACCTTCCCAAGGTCTAAGGTCAATATTAGAAAATGACCAATCTCCACAAATCGTATTATACTCAAACCGAACAAAACAACAACACTTACTCACACACACTCAATGTGACAATCATTTTTTTTGGATTTTAAGTTTTTGATTTACACTAGAGACCTACTTACATATATTAGGGACTCTGGTGCTGTTATTCATTTATGTTTAATATATGTTTCATATATGTATGTATCACATTTGTTTCAGCACCTAGCTTCAACTCTATTTTTACGTTGACAGCATTATTGCTCGTACCCACTGAAGCTTCTATATGTCATGTGTTTATGTTGTCCACTTGTCTTTGTGAGAGATACACAATTAGATAGAGCCATCGTTTGTCTAATACATGCCTAACGGCTATCTGTGTCGGCTCTATCGAAGTTGTTAGTGAACGGATGCTGCGAGGGTGGGGGAGGGGCTATCTGGGGCTTGTGACCTTTGACCACTGGGGTGGTAATTTGCATACGGGCGAAATGACTCTGGATCAGAAGAATGTTTTTTATTGGACATTCCGATGGTCTAGAGCAGTGATCTTCAACCTTTTATGGCCTTCCGCCCCCTTTTCGAATTTTTTCTTTAAAAAAATCCGCCAGCGCCGCCCCCCCCCCTTCTAAAAAAACAGTTATAAAGAAGCGTGAGAAGGCAAATTTGAACAAAATATCATCTATTTATTAAGTTTTATGTTGTCAATAAAACTTATCCCGCTTGGGAGATGACCACATGCCAAAGGCGATTGTTGTGAACTCTTGACGAGCTTTGAGGAGGACTGAGTTACAGAGGTGCCCCCCTCCCCCGTGAGCGCTATAAAGATTTATTCAGTCGCCATTTCGCTCTCACTGGCATAGAGGAAAGTACCTGGCAGCATTCTCTGGCAGCAGATAGCCTCTGAGAGAAACAGTTCTTACAAAAACTGCGGGACAAACATTTGATACTCAAAGAAAAGCCATTATTGAAGACAGGCGCAAAAGACGGAAAGAAAACGTAAATAGAACACAGCATACAACGGCTTTGTCTGCATAAAATTCGGGAAAATATGTAGGTCGCATTTCGGTTTGCGTAGTTATGTGAAACACTGGACTCAGCCGTAATCTACGGAATTAAAGGCAAAAACAGCCAATATTATTATTATACAAAAATTATGTCAAATAATTTGCAGTGATTACACACAAAAATTAATTGTAAAGACTTCTTTCAAATCCTAAGAATAGTCTCCCTTTAAATTTTTGAATATTAAGGCCTACTGTTTTAAGGTTTAATTGTAAATTTAGTTTTATTTTTTAATATAAATATTATTATTGCTGAATTCACTACAAAAAGAAATCAAGTTAATGGGAACCTTGTGCCTCCTTCAGTCTGACAATATTAGAAATTTCAAGCTTTAAATTAGCTAAGGCAAGGCGAAGGTCGCCTCTACTAGCTACATCCAGTCTATTTCTTTGCTTATTCATTAAGTTTGTTACGCACTAAATCTAGGTTAACCATGTTTACTGAAAAGCTAAAACATAATTCCGATTTCAACCACAGTTTCGGAATTTTACTGAAACATTTAAATGCAGCCACATCTCTGTTGTGCCTCCAGGGGCGTAGCTAGGAATTTCCATCGTTTGGGGGCCAGGGGGCTTGACATCTTTGGAGACCGCTGCATTTAATTTATTTAATTTAATTTAAAAAGCACTAATTTGGCCCCCTCCCTTAAATTGGGGCCCGGGGGATTTTCAAATTTCCACCCCTCGCCCCACCCTAGCTACGCCACTGTGTGCCTCCTATGTATACATTCTTTTTACTGAAGACATAGTTTTGTAAATCTATTTTTTCATGCAACTCAATTTGAACATCAGTAATAGATGTTTAATAATTGTCTTTTTTTTTTAAATTTAGAAGCGAATCTTAATTTCTTCATAGAGCATTGTTATGTGAATCGCATACATATCGGTGTCCTTGGGCAGTAATTCATTTGTCAACAAACAAGTTATGTGAGATTGTAAAACTCTTTAAAATAGATTTAATATCTCGATAAAAGAGAAAATGATATTATCAATAAAAGTTTCTTTTCTAGCAGTCGGAGGTTCGTTTCATTCATTTGTGTTAGATGCCTACCATGTAAAAAAATAATTTTTAGCCTGCTTTAAGTCATCGCCAACCGTTGAATCTTCCCGTTTCCCAAAAAAATAATTTTTTAAGAGCTTAAAAAAATGAGCAATAACAAACCCCTTTCGAAATCCAGCGAACTTCAGTTTACAACAAGAGTCTAACATCTTTTTCATCATTTATTTCACAAAACTGTTGAAAGATGCGCTTATTTTCGGCATGGGTTTGTATTTTATATACAGTTTTATAATTAGATTCAAATAGAAATGAAATTGCGGGCTAAACTTTTCTTGTGTATCATAAATCACAATGTGAATAGATTTGTTGTTTATTCTATATCACCTATGAAGTCATTGTAGCGTCCAACCACTGATGGTTTCCTATATGTCCTCATAAGCTACATAACTAGACAATTTTGAAATAATATTTCATCTCTAACAGAAAAAAAGTCTTTTTATGTTACATATGTTTTAAAATAAATTTTGTTTTAATCAATTTTTCAACACTATCATAAGAATTTTTTAAAACCTATGCATTTTTCTAAGAAGCCATTAAAACATATCCTGCTTTGCCGTTTTTTGTTTTTTAATATTGTTTTAATTGTAGATTTTTATAATTGTTCATGAATATTCTTAAATTATTTATGATATCTCTATATGTTCGTGTATCCGACTTGGTTTCATAACCTCATCTGAAAATGCCATCAAAGTAGAACTTACTTTTTTCTAGTGGCAATTCACTAAATCTCAAGGAAATATAACATGACATACCAGTGAATTTTCGTAATAACATTTTATCAATGTTTTTTGTTTTTAAAAAGTTAAATTATTCTATTAAATGTTACCTTTAATGTTTTTGCAATTAACATTGACATATCAATATATTAACATATGTAGATAAAATAAACTAGATTCTAAAAGGCGTATTACCTACTTTATCAAAACTTAAACATTTATACGCGCCAGATCCAAGGACAATAGATACTCTCCAATCATAGCAAAAGAGTAAGAATTTAAAAATAGAAAATTGGATTCCTGGACACATTCTAACGTTGTTTCTGTTCTTAAATTAGCAAGCTAACTATAATTTGTCTATATTTAGTTTCCCAGCTTTAATGTTGAAGAATTTTAACATTTGTTTTGTTTCAGAGCACCTTTAGTTTCTTCTTTCCGCCTTTATGCCCAGCGCCCCTTACCGCCCCATTTTGTGCCCAGCGCCCCCTACCGCCCCTTTGGCTCTCAGCGCCCCCCAAAATCTCGAAAACGCCCCCTAGGGGGCGATATCGCCCCCGTTGAAGACCACTGGTCTAAAGGCTAGTTTCGCTTGGTGCGTTATCGCTAGGCGGTGTTGTCGAATCCAGTGTCACGGGTTCGAGCCTCGGTCGGCGCATGCCCTTATTTTCGTAGCATTTTAATTCACTACTTTCTCTCTTAAAAACTTGGTGCCTGGTGCTGCTGTTCATTTATGTTTCATATATGTATGTATCACATTTGTTTCAGCACCTAGCCTCAACTCTATGTTTACGTTTACAGCATTATTGCTCGTACCCACTGAAGCTTCTATATGTAATGTGTTTATGTTGTCCACTTGTCTTTGTGAGAGATACACAATTAGATAGAGCCATCGTTTGTCTAATACATGCCTAACGGCTGTCTGTGTCGGCTCTATCGAAGTTGTTAGTGAACGGATGCTGCGAGGGTGGGGGAGGGGCTATCTGGGGCTTGTGACCTTTGACCATTGGGGTGGTAATTTGCATACGGGCGAAATGAAGAATGTTTTTTATTGGACATTCCGATGGCTAGTTTCGCTTGGTGCGTTATCGCTAGGCGGTGTTGTCGAATCCATTGTCACGGTCGGCGCATGCCCTTATTTTCGTAGCATTTTAATTCACTACTTTCTCTCTTAAAATCTTGGTCCCTGGTGCTGTTATTCATTTATGTTTAATATACGTATGTATCACATGGGCGTAGCCAGGGGGGCGTTCTTGGGGTTCAAACCCCCCCCCCCCCCCGAAATGAAATCCCCCCCTGAGGGGGGGACGGAATTAAGTGACTGATTTTTGCTTTCATTTTGTTTATTTTAGGTGAGATTTTAATACTAAATCATCACTTACCACAGCACAGCCGAGGGGGTTTTGAGTTAAAAACCCTGTATCAGGGGGTTTTGAGTTTAAACCCCCCGACCTGGGGGTTTTGAGATTTAAAAAACCTTATCAGGGGGTTTTGAGATACAAATCCCTCTACCAGGGGGTTTTGAGTTTAAAACCCCCTACCAGAGGTTTTTGCAGTTAAATCCCCCTCTTCTATAAAACAAAACAAAACAAGATGCAAACAACAATCCCCAAATTCCAACAGCACAGTTGAGGAAGATTTTGATTTTAAAACCCCATCCAAAATTTACTATAAACCCCCTCTTCAATTAAAAAAATTATACATTCAAAATTTTATGATCGTAGCCAAAGGGGTTTTGAGTTTAACCTCCCCCCCCCCCTCAAGTTGGGGTTTGCAGCTAAAAAGTACCTCTTCAATATAAAAAAAAAAGCAAATTACACACTATAAAATCTATGAGCGTAGTCAAAGGGGTTTTGAGTTTAAATCCCCTCCTCCAGATGGCTTTTTCTTTAAAGTTTAAAACCCCTCCAGATGGTTTAGAGTTTAAAATTCCCCTACAGAGCGTTTAGAGTTGAAAACCTCTCTCTTCAATATTATTTTATAGCAAACTACAGTCAACAAATTCTATGATCGTAGCTAAATGGGGTTTTGAATTAAAAAAAAAAAAAAAAACTCCAGAGATTTTTTAGTTTAAAACCCCTCAACAGATGATTTGACGAAAAAACGTTCCTTTTCGATATAAAATCTAAAGCGAAATACAGGCATGTAATTCCAAGAGCGTAGTCAAGAAAGGTTACAAATTCCTACCAGTGGCTTGGGCTCCATTAATAAAGTGTGAATAGTCTTCTGACGAAATTGAAAAACACTAATTAAATGTGGCTCAACAAAGATGGCTAAGACAGATTTTAGGAGTCAGTCATAGAGATCGGGTCTAAATCAAAGAAATCATATGCCGAACTGGGAATCAAATCCTTAGTAAGGTTGTGACAGAGCGTCGCATGAGGTTTTGCGGGACATGTTCTCCGACAAAATGAATTACGCAAAATAAGAGTTGCGGAAACAGCTTGCCGGAAAATGCTCCGAACGGCGCGAGAGGGTCTAAGTCAGCAAGAATAGCACATTATGTTTTTGAAATAAAACTTTTTAATAGCAAGATAATGCACTGTAGATACCTCAGAATATGCATTTTGTTGGCTTTCAATACCAGAAATAGTGCTCTGCGGCGGGGCTTCGCCCCGCGCTGGGGGAGCGCTGCGAGCAAGGGCGGGGAGTCTACAATAAACAATAAACGTCTTCCGAAAGGGTCAGAATGTAATAAAGATTAATTGTGTACACACACACATATATATAATTTCCCCCCCCCCCCCCCGAAAAAAATCCTGGCTAAGCCCATGATGTATCATTTGTTTCAGCACCTAGCTTCAACTCTAGGTTTACGTTTAGAGACCTACTTGTAGCTAATCTCTAGTGGATCTCTTCTAAAGTTGTGCTACACATTGTCGTTAGCTCCAGACATTAGATCTTCTACACACATGCTTTCATAAAGATGTTCCGCGTGTTTTGGAAAACACATTTGATAATAGCACATATATTAGGACAATCCCTAAAATTATGTCATTCTATTCATGAGCTAGAGAAGAATTATATATTGCTTCAAAATTATAATCTTTTGTCAATGAAAACAGAAACAATGGCGACCTGTTCACTATCAAAATGTTTTAACGTTTGCACCGCGCTACACCATGCCATTGGGTGCGAAATTGAGCATGTCGGAAACTCAGAAGGCGAAATCTCACAGTTGTGTAGATGAACATGACAGGCACCCAAAAGAACTGCCTGACTCAGGACGAGACCAATCGTCATAGAAAGCCTGAACACTGACCTGCTACGTCACAACATGTGGGCAGTTTCGACCAATAGCTTGTAGTCAAGGTACAGCCCTGTACGACGTGCCAACGAGATATAGGTCTCCACAGCCCACAGATTGTGACGTCGTAGGTCAGTGGTGAGGCCTTCTGTAACGCATGGTCTCGCTCAGGGGTGCCCAAGGACTCCGAAATTTAAAAGAAATCCTAGTCTTCACCAGGATTCGAACCGGAACCCCTCGGTTCGGTAGCCAAACAAAATAATTAAACGGTGGCTGCCGAACCAATTAACTACTAGTAATTAATTATTTTGTTTGATACCGACAAGGGAAATTCATCCTTCAGAATTACAGATATGGCTAAATATGTAGAGTTTTGGTCCCCTTAGATAATTGCTTACAAATATTTCTTCAAGACTCATTCTCGGATTAAGTTGAAATTTTAACCAACTATTGATTGTACCGAACAAAAAATGAATCAATTTAAAAATTAGTTGATTGATTATTGATAATTATTTTTTTTGTTAATGCTGAATGAAGGATATAACTTCTGCACTATTAAGAGATGTAGTTAAAGTGTGGAGTTATTTCCATTAGATAAGCTTTATTATTTTGAATAGGATTTGTTTGTATTATGATTGTTCTATATTGGATCTCAATCTACAATCTATTTTGTTTGCAGTTTGGAATAATATAAGTTTTCCTTTTTTGTTTCTCAAGCTATAGAGTGTTATAGGGGAAGCCTAAAAGATAGTTCATTAGGCCTATATCCTTTTGTGTGTGTGTGTGTTTGAGAAGAGTATTACACACTATCGATTCGAAAAGCTCTATAAAGGAAGACATTTCAGTTCAACTTTTGAGTGACGTACAGTTAAGGGTGTTTACGAAAACAATTAGGCCCGCTACCAATAGGCTTATGTCTTTCTGAACCCAGGGATGAAAGGAGGACGATCAATATGTTTTCAATTATGTTCAATGTTTATGTAAGATGATTTTCAACTGTGAATGTCGGAAAAGGAATACATTAATTTTGAAATCATGATGATAGGTGTGAGTCAGTTCTGCAGTGCCATCACCAAAATACCCAGCTAATGCAGTTCATTCATGCTGCAGCTTTAACTTATTTCCACAACTGTGCTTCACTCACCAGTGGAAGCACTAATGTTCGTTTTCTAGTTAAATTTTAATTGATTTGATGGTGCAAAAAAAAAAAAAAAAAAAGGCTAAATTTCGGCTACTCAGAATCAGAATGAAATTCTATCAAAGTCAAATGACAGAGAAGAATGGAGAAAGAAGGTTGACGGATAGGTGAAAGTGAATGTGTAGTCAGATGGAAACCTGGTCTAACTAATGTCTTATAATGAAAATACTATTGCTTTAAATGTTTTGTAAAGGGAAAATCTCTTATTCCTCAAGAAAAAAAAATTTCCGTAAAAAAAAAACAACAACCTTGAGTTCAGTGTTCTATTGCTGTAGCACTGCACTGCAGTTCACACGATAATATGAAAAAATACTTATTAATTGTTGTTTGAAATTATGTTCAACTTAAATGCGTACTAAATAGATTTTTTCTCTTTAAAAAAGTAAATAACAAAACTTACCTAACTTAGCAATACAAATAAACCATTTGCAAAAATGTGTTAAATATATGATAAATATTTATCTCTCCTACTAAGGAGCCTCCCATGTTTGTTACTATAAATTGTAAATAGTTATAAAAGTGGTGCATTTAAAAAAAAACTGCTTTCATAAGTGATTTAAAAAAATTAGATTTTTTGCTTTCAGAAAAGAAAAAAAGTAGCCGTTGCATCTGAACTTTGAATGGTCTAAAATATTGTGATGTCGGATTTTCACTATCTTTTCTAGTTTACGAGATCAAAACGGACGGACGGACAGACTGACAGACATTCCACACAAAACTAATAGCATCTTTTCCCCCTTTCGGTTGTCGCTAAAAATAATAATTTTTAATAAGGCCTATTTCAAGTAGATCTACATGTACAACCAATGTACATTAATTATAATTTTAAAGTACAAAATCACACTCTCCATCTATCTCACGCATTTTCTACACTTGGTATGGTAAACAAAACAAAACAAAAAAATAACGAAAGTATGACGAATGGAAACCAAAAATATATATATATATATATATATATTTATATATAAAATAAATTTTGTACTAATCTTGAAGAAACATATCATGACTATAAACCTTTACATACAGCGTGTGTTAAGGAAAAAAAAAGGGGGGGGGGAGGCCTATGCTGTTAAAATTTAATCACTCAAACATGACAAAAAATGCGGCTTTGGTATGACTTGGAAACATTTTATAGATATTTTTACAAATGATTAAAACAGCATATAAGACTTTTATATAGGAGCAAACAAAAACGTAATGAGACACCTCACCCCCTAAAAGCCGGGTAAACTAGTTCTAAATAATAAAGTACACAATCTAGCAATCTGGGTATATTTTAAACTTCAATATAGATTTAGGCGTTTTTGTTATCGGAAATAGATCAATAGTGTCTTCAATCAAAGTAGACGTCTTTTCTATACAGTCGTAATATATAATCATGGTAATAATCTTCTTATCTTCTTATAAAATAGAGACTTTACTTCTAAATAGAAGATGATTAGGCCTACATCCTACGTATGTTCGTTTCTATGTCAATCTAGTATGCATGTTAATCAATGACTTAAATACTGCTTTAAAAGAAAAAAAAGGTTTTCCTGTCTGACTCAGTATTATCATTCTGATAATAGATCTAGATCTAGATTTTTTTTAAAAATTATAGACTAGCACTAGATCTATAATCAACTAGAGATATATTATATTTTCTAGATATATAGCTAGATGTAGTATTACTATAGATTATGCCATTTACGGCTTTTCAAATTGTTTGTAAACACTGTAGATCTATTTCCGTTAAAGAAAAGCTATTTTTTGGTTTTAAATATACCCAGATTGTTAAGCGTCTGCGTCTGTCCTCGGCAGCGGATTTTCTTTTGGTCTCAAATGTGCATCCCGCGGCCTTTGTGAGTGACCTCCAGCTGTCTCGTTCTGTGGCCGCATGCAACCAGGTGCCCTCTTCTGTCAGCTAAGGCAAGTTGACGCCTAAGCTGGTCTTTAAAGCGTTTCCTTGAGGCGCCTCTGTTACGTCGACCACCTTTTAGCTCACCAAAAAAAGACTTCCCTTGGCATACTTTCGTCTCCAATACGGATACGTGCCCTGCCCAGCGTAACTGTCGGACCATAAGAAGTCCTTCTATACTGTCCATACCGGTGAAAGTGAGGTGTCATTTGATACTATACTACCCAGATATGTGAGTGGTCTACCACGTTAAGGGGCCTTCCGTTTACGGTGATCCTTGGGACTGAGTATCTTTTATTAGGTGCCTTCTGGAACATGACTTCTGTTTTTCCCGAGGTTTTTAGATAAACCGAAGCGTATGCAAATTCGTTGACCGCGTTCTGGAGATCATGTTCATTGTGAGCTAGGAGGGGGCAATCATCGGCATAGAAAAGCTCCGTTATGACCATCTTGTTTGTTTTTGTATGGGATAGTAGACGTCGAAGATCGGACACATTGCCGTCAAAAGAAACCTGATGTAGATGCCTTCGTGCAATCGCTTCCTTGTTTGACCCAGCATTACGCCAAAGAAGATAGCGAATAGAGTAGGAGCAAGTACACAGCCCTGCTTCACGCCATTTTCTATTGGGAAGTGATAAGAAAGGGCACCATTGTGTCTAATCTGGCCTTTTTGTCCCAAGTGAAGCTGCTTGAGAATGGATAGGAACGTGGTGGACATCCGAGCCTGGCCAAAATCCTCCACAAACCATCGTGACTGACTGTGTCGAAAGCCTTGGTGAGGTTCACAAAGGCAGCGTATAGGTTTAGGTTCTGCTCTTTGCACTTTTCGCAGAACAAATATCATGTCAGGTGTACCTCTACCGGCTCTGAAGCCACATTGGCTCTCAGATAACACCTTGTCCACTAAAGGGTGGGTTAGTCGGTCGAGCAATACTCGAGCAAAGATCTTTCCTGCTACTGACAGAAGTGTAATGCCTCGATAGTTGGAGCAGTTAGACTTGTCACCCCTTTTGTATAGGGATATGATTACGGACTCTCGAAGTTCAGGTGGAACCACGCACTTCTCCCAGCATAGAGCTAACAAGTCTGTTAGCCTCTCGGTTAGGGCGACACCACCCATTTTAAATATTTCAGCCCGAAGCCCATCAGAACCAGGTGCTTTGTGTTTGTTTGTTTTTTGAGTTTATTAATTGCTGTTTCAACTTTCTCAAATGTCTGTGGGTCGTCGAGTTCCTCTCTCATAAATTTCTGAGGGACATTTGCCAGCGATTCCTCCGATACGTGCCTTTTATCACCAAATAGCAAGCTGTAGTGTTCTGTCCAGCCATTTAGTATGTTCACCTTGCTAGTTAATAGGGTAGAACCATCGGAGGATCTTAGCGGCGCTGTAGTCTGGTAAGTTGGGCCATAGGCACGTCGAAGCGACTCATAGAAAGAGGTTGTGTCACCAGTGTCAGCATGTCTCTGCATGTTTACGGATAGTTCAAGCCACCAATTATTATATAGTTCCCTGACCTTTGTCTCCAGAGTTGTGACAAGAAGCTTTATTGAGAGTTTTGGCTGCGTTGTCATTAGGGTTCTCTCAAGAACAGAGCGATGGTATTTGTACTTATCCTTCAACAGATTAATGGTACTTTATTAACATGGTTTTAAGTAGCATCATTTTAGATCTATTCTAGGCTCATAAATACCGCCCAGAAATAAGCATAGGCTACTAGATCTAATAAGGCAACCGGATTAGGTAGACTTTCATTTCATTATTTTTTTTTATATAGTCTAGAATTAAAATGTCCATTTCTAATTTCGTAAAGATATAGATAGATAGAACTCGACATTATCTTATCTTGTCTTATATAATACAGACGTTAGTTCAAAAAGATGATTACTTCCTACGCGTCATGCATTTAGTCATGCATATTAACCAATGACCTAAATTCTGATAAGTCACTGGTTTTCCTGGCTAGCTCACGCAACCCATTCCATGCTCTAAAAGCACTAGGAAAGAATGAGCATTTGTACAAATTTGTCCTAGCACAGGGGTGGGCAACCTTTTTGTATCGAGGGCCGCATAAAAAAACAACTGGGAATGGCGGGCCGCATATATATATATATATATATATATATATATATATATATATATATATATATATATATATATATATATATATATATATATATATATATATCTTAGAAAGATACGCTAGCTAATTGTGTAGAATGTCTTTTAGCTCATATTTACACTGTATTATATTTACGTTTCTTTCCTTTTTTTTCCACACTCCACGTTGAAAAATTACAACCAGAGTTAGCAATGTTTGAAACCAATTTTACGTTTTTTTTAACTGTTGTTGTCTTTTTCTATCACACTATCCCCAGAAATATACTGTTGTACTTAATGTGCAGTATTTTACTTTTTACACTCATGCATAATGTTCCTGAACTGTGGAACTAGCTTACTAGTTGTTACCCTTGTGACTATTGTCAAATTAGTCAGTCAACATTGACCAATGATTATACTTGTTTAGCTTCTAAAAAAAAATAACAAACTTGCTCACTAAATGAAACAACATGTTTCGGAAGTTAAATGTCGGCCTCACCAGAGAATGATGACCATGTCCTTGAAAGCTTCATACTATATCAAGAGACCAGAACAAGACTCTGGCCCGAAGGCCCTGCAAAGACTATTTTGCGAACTGCCTGATCTGGAAGCCAATGCGCGGTTCATCTCAGATTTGGGATTACTGAACTGAGCCCTCCAACATGTAAAATGAGAACGAAGAAGAAGAAGAAGAAAAACAGACGTATGTGGACCCTAATAACAGCAGCAACGTTTTTTTTTCAAGTGTTGAAATACAGCTTCTGGCACCTATAAGACTTCTATGGAAATATTGTCTGGAGGTTCTCTTTGCTTGGAGTTATGTCCTCTGGAGCTGAATCAGCTTCTGCGCTAAATGGTGAGCTGTTGGCATTGAAGACTGGTTCTTGACGTCTTAAAATTTGCTTTTATAAATTGCACAATTAAGGAATCTTAATAAGTGTTGTACTTTTAATCATTTCACTCGAAATAGTTTCACCTTTCAGCAAAAGAAAATGACAAAAACTATTTTCTTTTGCTTGCTTGTAGAAACGGAAACGCTTGGTTTGAAAGGATTTAACACGCATTTGAATTTCATTGGCAAAGAACCAATTTCGATACAAATTATAGAAAACATGAAATCTTTCTTTCACTCTTCATTAGAAATATTGGTAACATGGTCACAGTCAAGTAAAATAACTATTTCTTCATTGAGATTTTATATTCTCATTTACCTTGCCCATGCTAGGCTGGCGGATGCATTGATTTATTTTGTTCATAAATCAGAATTACCGATGTTTAATAATCCTGGCTCTAGTAGGCATAAGTGAGAGTTACTGTATTGTTCAAATGTTATGCAGCTTTGTACAAACTTTCCTGTTTAGAGTTTATGGTTGGGATATTTTTCTCAGTGAAAGATCGAGCTCCATCAGTTGTTAAACTATCCATCTTGTTCCAAGCCTACACAACACTGAGAGATTGTGTCTTCAATCGAGTATTGATGTATAGCCAATAAGCACAATCTTCGTTTACTTGAAACTTTTTATAATAAGACAGTTTCAATTATTTATATAAATATTTTTAATATTTGCATTTTTATATGTATATAGTGTGGGCATACCTGATTTCTGCAGGGTGTCGTCGGGCCGCACAAAACACTCCGGCGGGCCGCATGTGGCCCGCGGTCCGTAATTTGCCCACCCCTGTCCTAGCATATAGAACGAGGAACGTGCCTATATCTTTGTGTCTTTCTGAGTATTTTATTAGATTTTGTTTACGTATTGAGAGGTTTAATATAAAAGCATCATTAGATAAGTCTCAAAATATATTGTCTGCGAATAAGCCTACTATCAAAAGGCATAATAGGTTATAACATTATTTTTTCAAAATCTCTTCGTAGTGTATACAGATTGTATATCTACATAGATCTAGATCTAATTTACTTTTTGATAAAAGAGTCCATTCTATCAATCTCTACGTTTAACTTCATTTACATTTGGCTTATATGTACGTTTTGTATTAATTAGTGGTGACTGTTCTTATGCAAATATTAATTAAACCAATGAAAGATGGATTTTTCCTTGTTGTTTTTTTCGGTAATATAGGCTATAAGAGTACATTTAAAAGAAGGCACTCCTCCCCCCCCCCCCCCCCCCAGATCTAGTAACAAAATACTCAACATGGAACAAGACTCTATACTAAACACACAGCAACTTCAAACCAGAAGCATCTACTTCGGGTGAATTAGACCATGAAGGGTGATCAAAAGCATATTTCTGTCATGATCTCTCAATTGAACTTCAAAATTGTCAACTAAATAAAAGTTATAAACGAAAGGGCTCAAAACAATTGGATTCTGTAGTGCTAATACTACAGGCAGGATGGCTGCCAGGTCGTGCGGTTTGCGCGCTGGACTGTCGTTCGAATTTATCGATGGTCGAGGGTTCAAATCCTGCCCGCTCCCATCCCCCGTCGTCCTGCGGGAGGTTTGGACTAGGAAGTAAACTATCTTCAACTCTGAAGGAACATCCGAAACACGTAAAACATTTTACAAACATTTTTTAATAAAAACTGCCCGAAAAGTATCTGTGAAGAAACAAGTCCTTTTAAGTATAAACTGCCTTTAATTGTGAAGCATTCAAACATAACATATTTACGAAGCTAACATTATATACAGAACAACTCCACTAGATGACTTCCTTCTTCTTGTTTACAACACACTCGTCACTTCCCGCAAGTCCCCTAACTCCCAGGTACCCAACACTTGACCGTGTGTCACGGTTGACCACACAAAGTAGCCGTGTCACACCAGTATCCTTGAGTTATTTGAAACAAAAGCTTTGAACACGCCCTTACATCCGCACACCGGAGACACCAAAACAAAAGCTATTTATAGGTTTTCAAACAGTTATGAAAATCTCCAATAATAAACTTTTTTTTTTCTAGCAATCTGACCAAGAACTTCTCTTCTCTAAGCTAATGAATCATGTCAATAAACATTATCAACTCTAGTCTGTTATAGTAACATGCTACTAAGCCTTAGCTTACAACTAGAAAAACAAAACCTAATGAAATACTATGAAAGACACAAAGATAGAGGCACTTTTCTTATTCCATACGCTAGGACAAATTCATACAAGTGCTCCTTCTTCCCTAGTGCCATTAGAGAATGGAATGGGTTGCCTTAATCAGCCTGGAAAACTAACGACTTATCAGAGTTTAAGTCATTGATTAAATGTATGGCTAGATTGACACATGGAATGCGTAGGAAGTAATTTTCTTCTTTTTTTTTTGAAGTAACGTCTGTAAAATATAAGATAAGATATTTGTTGGTAACACGCGCATTTTCACAGCTCGAAATTCAAGTTCTACACGAATTCGACTTAATGTCGCGGCATTTAGACCCAACCTTGCTACGCTTCCCGGTTTCGCGTAAAAGAATTGATTTCCCCCACCCCCAACTCCCATAACAGCAAAGTAGCACACACCTGGCCGCACAACACAGGTGGGACGTGTCATAGAGTGGTCATTCAATAGTCACTACTTCTGGGGCAAGGGAAATTTAATTTTTATAACAGTAGCCACATGAAGTCACTTTCTAGTCTTTGAAATCCAACTTGACAAATCTAGTGCTGGGTTCTTCGTGTGTTCTCAGGTGTTTCACATAGTGGATAGAGACGATATTTAGATTGATGTTTTGAAGATTAAAAAAACAAGTCATTTCGGAAACCTACAAAAACTTAACACAATATTCTTGCTTTTTATTTCTCCAGGAGTTAGTCGTCTGTAGCCAAATGGAGTTCAGAATGTCCTACAATGTCGTACGTGGCATCGTATTGATTGGTTTCATCGGTGGAGTCGTCATGTTCTTCTTTCATTTCCGAAGTCCGGTGGTGACACTTATTGCCAATTCGGACACGGTTGCAGGTAATCCTTTTGTAAATAACCAAGTAGATCTAAATCTCTTTTTGGGCGTACAGCAACAAAAAAGTAGTTCATTTAAGTTAAGCGTGGGTCATATTTGGTCACTATGATTTAGTGAAAGCTAGTTTTAAAGAGATCTTACGAGACCTAGTCTAAACTAGTTGGTAAAATTTGGTATACAAGACAATAATGTTTATTAGTTTATTATTATTGGTTAAGAGGCGTGGTGGCTGAGTGGTAAAGCGCTTGCTTCCGAACCTAGGGGTTCAAATTCTGCTGAAGACTTTTAATTTCGATATCTTTAGAGCGCCTCTGAATCCACTCAGCTTTTAATGGGTACCTGACGTTAGTTGGGGGAAAGTAAAGGTGGTTGGTCGTCGTGCTGGCCACATGACACTCTCGTTAACCACATAAACTGATGGCCTCTTCATAATCTGCTTATAGATTGTAAGGTTTGAAATGAGAACTATTATTGATACGCGCCCACAATGTTCAGAGAAATCACATTGCTTATAAAAGCACATTTTGTATTCAATAAGCTAGGACAAATTCGCATAATTGCACCTTCTTCCCTAGTGCCATTATTAGAGTATGGAACGG
The DNA here is from genome assembly GCF_947242115.1 of Biomphalaria glabrata. Taxonomy (NCBI): domain Eukaryota; kingdom Metazoa; phylum Mollusca; class Gastropoda; family Planorbidae; genus Biomphalaria; species Biomphalaria glabrata. The sequence continues at coordinate 20,059,655 of NC_074725.1, read as the reverse complement.
GTTGCCTAAATCAGCCAGGAAAACCAAGGAGGTAGAAGCGTTTAAGTCTCTAAATTACATGCACTACTAGATTGATATACTTATACCTGTAGGATGTAATATATCTTCTTATGAAGGAATGTCTGTAATTTATAAGATAATAGACCAGAGTAATACTAAATTAGGACCATTTTTAGATTTACCATACTAGGCATAGAAAGTAAGACCATTTTATTTAGAAAGTGATCAGGCTAGAAACGAGCAAAATATAAAAAGACTTTTAAAAAGCTTATAAAAGTTAAAGAACTGCACATTTACAGCTTTATCTTTCAATAAGATTTTCTTCCTTTTTATATATCAAACAAAATTAGATTAGTCATACAACACTAATTTAATTCATTAATTGTTTTTTTAACGGCGCCCGAAAGGGGGAGAGACGCTATTAGTTTTTGTGTGGAATGTCTGTTCGTCCGTCCCGTTTAGATCTCGTAAACTAGAATAGATAGTGAAAATCCGACATCATAATTATTTAGACCATTTAAAGTTCTGATGTAACGGCTACCTTTTTCTTTTCTGAAAGCGAAAAATCTAATTTTTGATAGCACTTATGCAAGCAGTTTTTCATAAAAATACACCACTTGTACAACTATTCACTATTAATAGTAACAAACACGGGAGGCTCGTTAGTAGGGATAGAAACCTCGGAACATTAAAAGTTCTGATGCAACGGCTACTTTTTTCTTTTCTGAAAGCGAAATATCTAATTTTTTAAATCACTTATCCAAGCAGTTTTTTTTCATAAAAAATACATCAATTTTTACAACTATTCACTATTAAAAGTAAAAAAAAACACGGGATGCTCGTTAGTAGGGGAGAAGTTCAATGACCCTATTTTTAGCACATTTATGCAAACAGTTTTAGTTTTTTTTATCAAAAAAAATATTTTTTTACATTTGTATTGCTAAGTTAAGTAAGTTCTGTTATACTAACTTCTACATTTATAAAAAAAAAAATATTTCCTTTTTTTTAAAGAGAAAACATATTTACTATGCATACAAGTTGTACATACTTTAAAACAACAATTGATAAGTAGTTTTTCATATTATCGCGTGAACTGTACACACAAACGAGACAAATAAAACACTTAACTAAAGGGATTTTTTTTTACGGAAATGATTTTTACTTGAGGAATAAGAGATTGTTCCTTTACAAAACAATTAGATCAATTAGATATTTATTATAAAACATCATTTAAGCCAGGTTCGCATCTAACTTCAAATTCACTTTCACCTATCTTTTGGTCTGCCGGGGCACCACACAAGATCTGTCAACCATGTTTCTCCATTCTTCTCTGTCATTTGTCTTTGATAGAATTTCATTCTGATGTCCTTTCTAAAAATATTGAAACCTGCCTTTTTTACCTGCTTGGGTGGACCACTTCGGTGGGGGGGGGGGGGCCGATTTTGAGTTTGTTTCCACACAAACTGTCTTTGTAACCTTTTTTTTTTTCTTCATGTTTTGTTGCGGATAATGATTAATTGTGCAAAGTTTCAACTTGATCTGAGAATGGGAAGTGGGAGAGAAACGTGTGCAAGATTTGTACCAGACAGACAGACAGACAGATATAATTCGATAAAGCTTTGTCACAAGAAGTAAGACAAGTCTTTGAGCGACATGACTAGACATACCTAGTAGGATCACAAAAGTAACTAGTCTAGATTTATTCTGAATTTTAGCACCCTTCCCCGGAGTGGTGTGTATCAAATTTTATCGTGACCTAGATCTTTACTTCTGCCGTCCTTGATGGTAAAGACACAATAGTTTTGAACATAGGTAGACAGGCTCTGACCCGGGCTTGCTACCGTGAACTTTCGTGACCCGGTTTCCATGAGACCCGAACCTTCGACTTGACACAGCCGGTTAACTTTTTCTCAAAGAAATTACCTCCCTCCAAAAAAAAATCAAAAAAAAAATCGATCGCCTGTGTTAACTAGTACTACCTACATCTACCACCCAGAGGTCACCATGACTGTGACCAACTAGACCAAAAAAATGTCCATACTCCCCCCCCCCCCCGTTACTCTCTTCACCCTCTGCTAGAGGGTGTCAAGGGTCATTACACAGGAAACCAGGAGTACTTTGTGTTTTGTTTTTCTTTCTTTCTTTTGTTGTATAGTGTAAAATTCCTTCAGCAGTGCAACACTACTCATTTTTTAAATAATATATTATTATTGTTTATTATCTTATAATATAAAGAACAAAGTAAGGCGTATGTATGTATGTATATAAAAAGTAACGCTATCATTTCAAACCATGCGGTTTATAGGGCAGATGATGTTAAGGTCATCTGTTTCTTTGGCAAATAGTTAACGAGCAGGGTGTCATGTGGCCAGCACAACGACCTACCACCTTTACTTTCCCCAACTTAAGTCAGGTACCCTTTAGAGTTGGGTGGACTCGGGGCGCCCTAAAAATCCCGAAATTCGAAATCCTAGTATTCACCGAGATTCGAACCCAGGACTCCAGGTTCAGAAGCCAAGCGCTTAACCAAACAGCCACCGCGCCTTCATGTATGAATGTATGTCCAGAATAAAAATTAAAACCGTTTGACCAATCTTTATAAAACTTGACATAAATGTTTCTTAGATCATGTCCGAGACGGTGGTGTATGTTTAAAGACCCTCCCACAACCTTGAGGGCCGTAAAAATAGACCAAAATTCCTCATTGTATCTCTATTAAAAAACGAAACTTCTGAACAAATCAGGTCAACCCGTTTTCAAAGTATTTTATATTGGATATGAATATGTCGGTTTTTCACATTCTATTTTTATTTTCTTGGCAAAATGAAAAAAAAATTAAAAGGAACATTCTCCATGTTTGACATAGATATAAATTCAATCTAGTAGATCAATTATACCTAAATCTAAGGCCCGCAAGCCGCGGTTTATATACAGCTAGTGCCTTAACATAGCGAGTCTTTCAGCTTCTATAGCACGCTCAGTGCGATTTTGTTCAATCTCTTTTGTGGACATATGGTGGTAGAGAAATCTAGGAAATGTAGGCACGGGAAATTTTGGCACCGGAAATTTTGGCCCTTATTGACAAGGCGGAAAATTTGGCCTTCTTTAATAGCGACATCAATTTTGAAGATTATTAAAATTTGTAACGTATATTTTATCCATTGGCCATGAGCTTATTGTGGCACCGGAGTAAGGGGCAGCTTGGCTCTCAGCAAAATCCAGGTTGATTCAATTTTCAAAAAAAAAAAAAAAAAATTCCTAGTCTACAATTCAAACTCGACCCAGTTGTTACGTATCCATGCAATTTTTTGACACATAGCTTCACAATTTATATTTTATCCAGAAATATTTTCCACGCTAATGCCGATGATCCATATAAAATGCGTGTCTTTTTGTTTTGTTTCTGTATGCCTTGTTAAAAAAATGTGTATATATATCATCAAAGATGACAAATTATTTTGTTTTCAATTGTGTTACTAACAGATTCCTTAGTTACATTGAAGTATGTCACAAACTTAGAGGGCGCCACGTTACGAACTGACATAGGAACGGGTAAGGAAGTAAATTTACTTGAAAAGAATATCATTATTTGTTTTAAGATAATAATTATAATAATAATAATAAAAATCTTTATTATCCATAAGGAAATTTGTCTTTCAATTTGTGCATTACACCAAACATAACATTATAACTATAGCAAACTAAAATATACATTCACACCAGACTCACTTATAATCTACATGTGAAATGTTAATATCGGATAGTTGAATTTTCTAATATTGACTTTTCTAGCAGCATCTAGGATTCTACAAAAGTTTTTTTTTTTTTTTTTTAATTCGGATTGCCATACCGAGCAGTGATATTAAAACTTTAAATATTGCAGATGTGAGCGTGATAAAACATCGCCAAGGCCTTTTCGCTAACATTAAAAAACAGGACATTTTTCTAAGTAATCATAAATTATGTACAAATGTCATCATTTTAATGCTGTGACCTTTAACACTTGCTTTGAATATCCCAAAATTTTATATAAGCAATAAGCACTTAAAAGAAATGTCATTTGGTTACACGCTAAGTTGCTTCTATTACAGACATATTAACCTCTTGTATTGGAGTTACTAAATTAAATCGTTGTATAAATGTGCTTTTCATAAATACAAAGTGCCGGTTTTGTCTCGGTGATGTTTTTTCTGAACAATCCAATTTTAAAATGAGATAGAATTGATCACAAAAGGGCCGAATTTTCCCGCGGGCCGAATATTTGAATTATCTACCACACACGTATCAACAACACTGTGACAAGTCAAAAACTCGCTGTCAGAGTCACTCAAATTTATCACAGCATTAATTATTATTTTTCATCATTTATTTATTTTATTTTAATTATTTCCCCATCCAACCCCTAAATCATTCACCCGCCACACCTTTTCCGCTCCAGGCTAGACTTAGTTGACCACATTGGAGATAGTTAAGGCGCGTCCTTTCATTTATCTTCCCTTGACCGGGGCAAAGATACGCACAGACTCTTTGATCTCATCGGCAGGATGTCTGACAGCCGCAGTGAACACCACCTTGTGTGGAATGCAAGTCACTCCCCCCCCCCCCCCCTTTCTCCTACGTCTCTCTTTGATCTAGGAGATTACTCGAGTCAAAGTGCCTCTCGACGCTCCCATCTTAAGTTTAATTCACCCACGTGTAAGATAATTCTTAGCCTAGGACATTTCCTGTGCCCGCCCACATTCTCCAGGCCTGTATATAAAGTAGATCCAAATCAAATCAGACCCTCTTATTTCTCTATCGCTGAGCTATTGAGTCTGGACTACTTCATACATTCTTTCTCCTAGAGGAATACCTGGTGGTAAGCCGAACTTAATCACAAGTTCCATCTTAATTACTCTGTGTATATTTCCATTGGATTTTATCATGTGTATTTTGCTTAGTTCATTTATATTTAATTAGTGCATTGTGTATTTCTCACTGTCGTAAGTAGAAAACATAAACATGTGCTATGTATATAATTTAGTATTGCATTAATGCTACGTTGCTCAATTGATCATTGATGCAACCATGTATATATTTGTACACCTTATTTTATTTCCTTTATCTCGGTTGATCGCCTTGATGATTTTACTATCGCACTAATACTGCGCTTAGAAAGGAGATATGAGTTATCTCCCCTGTATTGAATTATCTCCCCTTTACTCATTTTACTCTAATGAGAGTTGCGCCGCTTGAACGGACACACCATTCAAGCGCGCTCCATTGTTCTCGACCCACGGTCATATGTAAACAATCATCTGGGTCGCTGACCACCGCCCAATTCAACCCCCCCCCTTTTCCTTTCTCTATCCACCTGTGTTGTTCATTTGAGATTATTATTTCCCCTTTTATGTACATTTTATGTTATTGTTTCCCCTTTTATGTACATTTTGATATTGCTACTATCATCCATCTATTTTCCAAATCCCATTTGTCATCACCTCCCCCTTGTGCTCTAAAGCAATTTTACCAATCTGACGAATGCACCTCAGTCGAGGGCATCGATAAGATGTATGAGAGACATGTCCTAACTTGTCTTTATTTATCCGAAGCCTCCCTCAGGTGTCTGCCTATTGCCTATTTAGTTGATATCAAGAATCACCTACTATCTTTGTGCTTAGTGCTATTCAGCACTGCCCTGGCTCACTGACCTGCCTATTTATTTGCTATTCGCTGTTCAGTGTCTACCCGACGCCACTCAACTACTGCCTATGTGCTCAGTGCTATTCAGCACTGCACTTGCCTACTGAGATCTACTCAACTCTACCACTTGGCGCTATCGGCATTGCCCGCCTATTCGACAGCCCACCTGTCATCTTATTAGGTGCGACGTCCCTATGGACTCAGGTCTGCGCGAGACGTCATAGCTACGCCAACCCTCTGCAACTCACTGGACATATCCTGTCAACTACGCTGCCCACGGCAGATCAGCTCTGCCCGCAGTACACTTGTGCCCACGGTAGCCGGCCACCCGCCCTACTGTGCCCACTACAGATATTAGATTTTGGGGATTGAGACTCCACAAGAACTATATCACCGGCGTCCCTCTATCCGCTAGAGCGCCACCTCCAGCTGCAGAACCTCAAGCCAGGACACAGCCAGCTGCGACATCAACAGGAATACCAGCTAAGTCAGAGGACAAAGTGACATACTCTCTTATTAGGTGCAAGAGTGATGATTAAACATAGAATATACTAGAGATAGATGCAAACCCTCCCCCTTTTTATCCTTATATGTATATTTATGTAAATAAATATTCTTTATTTTAACTTTTGTATCTATCTTTCATTGCTTCGTCTCGTTGCGTGTCTGCTCCCGATTCATATGCTGATAGGTTGGTGTGTGATAGCTTTAAAAATAATCATCCCCTAGACATAAAACGCGCCAAACACACATCACATTTCCCCACCTGTCACAAACACAAATAGAAGGAACTGAACAGAAACTTACTTGTTTTAGTACATACAGAAAGCGACAAAACACACGGCTGTCTGAATAATCTAGATAGCAGACGGCTAGGGTGTGTTTATTTTTCGGCTGCTAGAGTGAACAAGTCTAAATGTTGTGCGTGACGAAATGACCATTCTCCATCCGTTTTTGTCGCCAATTGTCAATGGACCTCATTCACCAATCGTGAACAAACAACAGTTAGTCACGTGATTATATTGATAAAACAACGGAAAAAAAACTGTCACGTGATAGCCTTTGTGTGTATTAAAAATTATAGTGTAATTGTATAGAAGAGGTTGAGAATCACGTGGCTAAATGTTGTTTGTTTACGATTATTGAATGAGGTCCATGGTGTCTGTTGTTGTTTTTTTAGATACTTTTGGATCCAGATATCACCTTTATATTTCTCAGTCTCATCTACTAACTATGTATCTATCTGGATAATCTGCATTTTATATTTATAAAAAGAAAAGTAGTAAAATATTAGCCCTTCTTGTTTTCTCGTGGACTATCCGCTGAGTGATCTTTCCTTTACTCCTTACTACTCGTTTAAACTGTTGAGGGAAGAAGAGAATTATATATATATATAGATACTAGTCGACCGGCGGCGTAGTATACGCAGCTATTTTGCAAGGCCGGCCTTAGGCCACTGCAACCTATGTGACCGCAGTGGGCCCCGCACTTTCATAGGACCCGCGCTATTTCTAGGTGTATAAATTATTAAATTTAACCATTTTATAACTTATAACAGATTTCCCGCGGCCTCCTGTCGATTTACCAGGAGCTCCTGAAAATCTCCTGAAATTGCAAAATATACGAAAAAGTCTTGGAAATATCCAGAAATTATTAAAATCTTTAGAAACCTCGTACAAATCTTCTGAAATATATAGACAAAAAATGTCATTTTGTGGTGTCATTCAATATGGAAAACGCCAATTCTACGCTCGATAAAACGGGTATTATGCAATACCCGTAATTGTGGAATCTAGAGAGAAAAGCTTCTCGTCCCTCAAACAAATGAATGACTTGAGGTCAACAATTCTCGTAGATAGATTGAAACTTTTGGTAATTCTTGCTATTGAGCGTGATCTGTGTAGGAAACAGAATTCTTATGATATACTGTATAACTTCGCTACATGCTTGTGTAGTAGTTCTGTGCGTATTAAAGAATGAATAAAATGCAAAGACGAATATATTTTCTAATACAAATTCTTAATTTTCACTTATTATTCGTATCCCTACCCAAACTGGGCCCCGCGAAATCCGTTTCGCTTTGGGCCCCACAATGGTTAAGTCCGACCCTGCTATTTAGTGACGGGTGAATACAGAGTAGATTACTTGATCTCTTTCCATGACTTCTTGGTCCCAATGGTTAAGTCCGGCCCTGTTATTTAGTGACGGGTGAATACTACTTGTTCTCCCCCCACCCCCTTTTTTTTTCTCGCCTAAAAAATTACGTGGGGTAAGTCTAGTCCGTCCGACTTGCAGAAATAAAAGAGTGATCTTTCCATTACTTGGTGTCCAAACTCTTGAGCCATGAAGAGAACTTTATATATAGATAGATTGTATAATTTCTTATAAGAAGCCTAAAATAAAGTATGTAATAACAGGTCCACTGAGTGTCGTCAGAGAGAAAGGTAGAGTTCGAAATTTGGCCGAAGTGGATTTAGACAAAATGAGTTCACAAGAGTTACTGCTGACAATTCACAGTTACGTGGACAGTAACCAGGTTCGTGTTTTATAATGTTTACATCTTTCATAAGCCACCTACCCTATATAACTTACTGTAAACCACTTCTTGGAGATTGAACACATTTAAACCAGAAATTCCGAAACCTCTACTTTACATTTAGGTGATCTCAGTAGCATGTATACTGAAACAGAATGTCTTGTTTCTATGATATATTATGATGCATGTTCTTTTATTGTTGATAATGTACTATTTTAATTTATACTCGAATAAGTCAAGTCTATTTTTGAAGCAATTTCAATGTTTATTCATACAAGTACATTTCTACAACACAGTTCTTTCTTAATTCTCCAACTCTCTAGATTCTCTCTCTCTCTCTCTGTCTCTCTCTCTCTGTCTTTCCAGCTTCTAACTCGTCTCACTCTACAAGCTCTAAGTAACTTTAACAAAATCAAGCCTTTGAATACATTTTGCTGTACCTGTACATTTGTACATACACCTGTTCAATTAACAAAAGTGGTAGATACAAAATATCAATCCATTGATCAATCCCTGACCACGAAGAGAATTCAATTGTTCACAACTCACACCAGTATCATATTACAACTAGATATCTCTTTACCTACCTGAACTACAGCTAACTTTCTATACATCCATAAAATCTAAATCTAATTCATATATTTTACGACTCTCTCTTTTCGATATTGCACATTTCCGCTTCTAACGTTTCAAGTACCCCACATTACATAACCTTTGATAAGCTTTGTGTGAATGGGGACTGTTAGCACGTGATCTGGACTGAATGTTTTACATTTTCTGTAGGACAAGGGCAGTTCAGTGACTGATTAGACTATGGCGGGATAGATTTCTTCGCCTACCAAAAATCAGTGTCTCTAAAGCTGTGTATAGCTTGTCAGCTTCGCTTTCAATATTAGCTCTTAAACGTATTTTGATCACGAGAGAGGCGTAGACATAGTCAGATTTTTAATGGCGATTTCAGTTTTTTGATAATAAAATGTGACAGCACACTGTCATGAACAGACTGACGTACAGTAGAACAGCACAAAATAAAAAGCGGCTTTTCCCGTCGTTGATTTCTAACATTAATACAAATTAGTAATAGCAAAGACCACGAAAATTGATAGTTTGCATATATTTAAATGAGCAATAGAAAAAAGAATACTTTTTAAAACGCTAATTACTACCATTTATGTGAAAATTACAGGGTGTAGCTATTTTTCTGCTATATAAAACTCTAGTTATTACTAATTGGTTAATTTTTGGAATGATTCGCTTATTTTTATCGACTATGAATAATTTTGCAAAATTTCAACTTGATCCAAGAATGGGAAGTGGGTGAAAAAACTTCTCAAAACCTAATGAGGGGACTAAATCCATAAATACATCCACATCTCTTATTAGGAAGTATTTTTTCCCCTTTTTTTCGAAATCAAACAAAATAGGCCTAATTAATCCCCAACAATTACTTAACTAATTGTTTAATTTTTTTTTTCGATTGATTCATGTCTTGTCAGGTTCAATGAATAATTGTGCAAAGTTTTAACTTAATCCGATAGTGTGAATGGGAGAAGTATATGTTTTAAACTTTTTACGAGACAGACAGAGTGAGTTGATACAAGCTTTGTAAACAAGAAACGACGCTTTCTTGTCAAACTGATGTGATCTTAAATTTATAAACTCTTCATTTTCTTTCTCACCCTTTTCATGGTGTTTGTTTATGGGACAATCTGAAAAGCAGGACGGATAGTATTCAGAGCAATAATAAACTACATTGCTATAATATTACTGCGACAGTCTGAGCTTGTTTCACCAAATCAGGAGTTGTCGGGACAGACTTTAATATAAGATCACAACAAATGTCATCTTCTGCATAATATCATTTTCTGTATTTAGTCTTGATAACAGGCTGGAAATGTTATGCAACAATATATTTTTGAAAAATGGTAGAAGAAAGCACATCACAGAAAAATAGGGCTTTAACTCCAAACACTTGATCCAGATTTGTGTAACCGACATTAACGAAAAATCATTTTTCGCTACATTGCTATTAATGAGCTCAATAAACTCTTGTCTCGGGAACATCTTCAAGTTTGAATGTGATCAGACAAACGATATGTCAGGTACATCTTCAAGTTTGAATGTGATCAGACAAACGATATGTCAGGTACATCTTCAAGTTTGAATGTGATCAGACAAACGATATGTCAGGTAGATCTTCAAGTTTGAATGTGATCAGACAAACGATATGTCAGGTAGATCTTCAAGTTTGAATGTGATCAGACAAACGATATGTCAGGTACATCTTCAAGTTTGAATGTGATCAGACAAACGATATGTCAGGTAGATTTGAAAACAAACAAAAGGCGAAATTTCCTCGCAACCACGCGCAACTATTTGTTCACAGAAATTAACATATTATCCGTTTGTCAGAATCAAGACCATGTTCTTCATCCACACAGAGTAGATAAAGATAAGACTGGCAACATGTAAACATTATTTTCGTTCAATTTGAAGTTTCATTTTGAAGAATTGATTTCTTCCAGGCAACTCAAGGCATGTTGCTTGTCTTTAAATTGTTTTTATTGCTTCCTGTAATTCCTGTAAGTCTTGAGTTAGAAAGTTTTGATGAATTTCGGTGACACATTCTGAACCAAATATTGAAATCCAAATCAAAATATTACCAACCTCGGAGCACGAATTCCAACAAACAGATTGCACTTATCTCAACAAATAGATTGCTCGTATCCAGACAAACAGATTGCTCGTATCCCGACAAACAGATTGCACTTTTCCCGACAAACAGATTGCACTTATCTCGACAAACAGATTGCTCGTATCTCGAAAAACAGATTGCTCGTATCTCGACAAACAGATTGCTCATATCTCGACAAACAGATTGCTCGTATCTCAACAAACAGATGCTCATATCTCGACAAACAGATTGCTCGTATCCCGACAAAAAGATTGCTCGTATCTCGACAAACAGATGCTCGTATCTCGACAAACAGATTGCTCATATCTCGACAAACAGATTGCTCGTATCCCGACAAACATATTGCTCATATCTCGACAAACAGATGCTCGTATCTCGAAAAACAGATTGCTCGTATCCCGACAAACAGATTGCTCGTATCCCGACAAACAGATTGCTCGTATTTCGACAAACAGATTGCTCGTATCTCGACAAACAGATGCTCGTATCTCGAAAAACAGATTGCTCGTATCCCGACAAACAGATTGCTCGTATCCCGACAAACAGATTGCTCGTATTTCGACAAACAGATTGCTCGTATCTCGACAAACAGATGCTCGTATCTCGACAAACAGATTGCTCGTATCCCGACAAACAGATTGCTCGTATCTCGACAAACAGATGCTTGTATCTCGACAAACAGATTGCTCGTATCCCGACAAAAAAGATTGCTCGTATCTCAACAAACAGATTGCTCGTATCTCGACAAACAGATTGCTCGTATCTCGACAAACAGATTGCTCGTATCTCGACAAACAGATTGCACTTATTTCGCGAAACAGATTGCACTTATCGCAACAAACAGATTGCTCGTATCTCAACAAACAGATTGCTCGTATCTCGACAAACAGATTGCTCGTATCTCGACAAACAGATTGCACTTATTTCGCGAAACAGATTGCACTTATCGCAACAAACAGATTGCTCGTATCCCAACAAACAGATTGCACTTATCTCGACAAACAGATTGCACTTATGTTGACAGATTGCTATTATGTTGACAGATTGCACTTATGTTGACAAACAAATTGCATTTATCCAGACAAACAGATTGCACTTATTCCGACAAACAGATTGCACTTATCTCGACAAACAGATTGCACTTATTCCGACAAACAGATTGCACTTATCTCGACAAACAAATTGCACTTATCTCGGCAAACAGATTGCACTTATCTCGAGAAACAGATTGCACTTATCTCGACAAACAGATTGCACTTATCTCGTCAAACAGATTGCACTTATCTCGGCAAACAGATTGCACTTATGTTGACAGATTGCTATTATGTTGACAAACAAATTGCATTTATCCAGACAAACAGATTGCACTTATCTTGAAAAACAGACGAAAATTTAAGATGGCACGCATCTTGAGAATCCAGTTCACGCGCTTATACCTCTGGTTATTATAAAAAATGAATGGTTTAAATTTGTAGTCATTTTTTTTTTATTAACACTCTGTGTGAGTCATCAAAGCGAGTTTAAGTTTAAATGCTAGCATTCCATCCATATTTTAACATAGAAAAAGGACCTTCATATTTTGCCACATCTAATGTAGAAAAACCGTCATCCGCATTAGGTCTATTTAAGTAGTTTTCTTGTGGTCTGTGCGGTAGTACCTATGAAAAAAAAAGGCTAGGCTATAACTATATTTTAGCCATTTTCTGTGTTTCCAGATTATTTGTCAGCGGAAATTTCGTATGGGCAACATTGGTGATGGTGGCTGGGAGATCTGTGACGACCCTGACGTCAGGCCACGTGAACCCTGCATCATCTACTCCTTCGGCATCAGCAACGACTTCTCTTTTGACGACGACGCTGCCAAGATGTACGGCTGTCACGTGTACTCGTTTGACCCCAGCATGACCAAAGAGAAAGATCAATTTGACAGGTATAAATAATACCTTAGGCTTGAAGGCTTTGTCTGCTATTAAGAAGATTTAGGGTGAGGGCAGTATTTCTCATGACCACGCAAACAAAGCTGCGACCTGAATATTTTGCCACATCTCACATAGACAAGCCGTGGTCCGCAATAGGTCTAATTGAGATGTCTTCCTGTCGTCTGCGCTTGTCTTTGGCAAGGGGTCTTCTTGAAGTCTCAATGCGTGCCTCGCTACCCTCAGGAGAGTTCTGTCTCATTCAGACGCCGACTTCTGCCAGCTGCTTTCCTTTATGCTAGTGTGGGCTACATTGGCACATGGGTTTATCTTTGTAGCACTTCAGTTAAGAACCTCTTTTACGCTATCTTCCTTAAAGCTAAAAAAAAAAAGAGCTCCTTTGTCATGCGGGGGGCGTGGTGTCTGAGTGATTAAGAGCTGGCTTCCAAACCTAGGGTCCTTGGTTCGAATCTTGACGAAAACTGGGATTTTGAATTTCGTGATTTTTATGACCCCATACCCCATTGTCCACCTGACTTTAGTTGAGGAAAGTAAAGGTAGTAGGTCGTTGTGCTAGCCACATCATACCCTGCTTGTTAACCGTTGGCCAAAGAAACAGATGACCTTAACATCATCTGCTCTATTGATCGCAAGGTCTGAAACGGGAGCTTTACGGGTTTTTTTTAAATTTTGACATGCGGCATCCCTTGTACAGCCATATAGAATAGGTGTCCGAGCCAGCGTAGCAGTTTAATTGTAAAGTCCTTAGTTCTACCAACATTAGTTAGTGAGGCCCAATGAAAAGTCTCCTGCTTCATATTTCCTATTAAACATATTTATAAGCAGAGAGTTATGTGATACTATCTTGCAAGATTCAGTGGAAACAAAAGTCACAGCTGCAGGGAATGTTCCTATGTTGACACTGCCTACTTTTAGGAAATTGACACTTATCTTCATCTCGGAAGCCATTGCCTACATCGATCTTGTATTTGTTTTCTAAGATCATATCAACGAGTTAATTAAGTGCCCCTATAAATTACGGCCCAAGTATAAGGTCACATACATATGATCTATGCACGTGCATATACGTTAAACACTTTGCACGTGACAAGCTGTTTGGATTCTCTTCTGATTTCTTTGTTCTGTTTCCTTCCTAATTTTTTTTAAAGCCTTTATCAACTAACTGTCTGTCTGTCTGTCTTGTAAAAAGTTTGTACAGGTTATTTCTCCCACACCCAATCTCGTGTTAAGCTGAAATTCTGAACAATTATTTCTTTTTACCTGACAACACAAGAATCCATTAAAAAAAATAAACAATTAGTTTATTAACTATTTGTGATTAATTATTTTGTTTGGTATCTTGAACAAGGGAAAGAAATCGTACTTGGAAGAAGTGGCGATATTAAATTAATTGAATTGGTCCTCTTGACGACAATTGAGCTCTGAGTGAACATTTTTTTAATGTATTTAAAAAACAATAATGTAAACATTTACCAAAATACCACCTTCTTCCCTCCCCCTTTCATAACTGGTCCCGCCAAGTGATAAGGATCATAGCGCATGGAGAAAGCTAAAAGCTAAAACATAAAACAATGGGTAAAAACAAATATTCTAATCGCACAGATTTGTTATGTCTAGGCCAATAATACATATAATTACATGACTAATTCAACGAATTCATACAATTACACTTAATATAATCTTTGTTTTGTGTGGACGGGAGTGTCTCTCCAAATTAGGGCTCCACAGCCACATGAAAACGTGTGCGAGATGAACCATAGTCGTTCTACGACTGAAGGAAGCCAATAATTTGATGTAGTTTTTGACATCTTTTCCATTTACATTATTAAGATTTGACGCTCTAAACATTATCCAACTTATTTCAGTATCTTTCGCTAACTTTGTGCTTGTCCAAATGATTTACATTTTTCTTGTCTACTTTGTATAATAGTGTAAAGATTGCTGCCTGGTCCTGGGGCCCAGATCTACCCCTCTGCAATCCACCTAGGCACCTACAGGGCCTGGGCTAAAATGTAAAGTCAATTCTGATGTTTTTAACCAATTAACCAAACATGTAAAAAAAACATATTTTAAAATGTTTTTAATACCCTACTTTGAAAAATATATATATATATATATTTATTTATTTAATTTTTGCGTTTGTTACAGATCCAGCAATGTTCACTTTTATAAAATCGGGATTGATGGAAAGACCTATGTCAATAGTCAGCAGTGGAAGCTGTTCGCGCATCGGGACATTCGCAAAATGCTCGGGCATGCGAATTCCACTATTGCCGTCATTAAAATGGACGTAGAGAGCTCCGAGTGGGGCGCCATCCCGGAAATGTTCGAGTCTGGGGAGCTGGCCAACACGAGGCAGCTGTTGATGGAGTTTCACATTGTGTCCTCGAGTAGAGACTACTTGCTGCCCAGATTAAAGGCCATTCAGGCCATCGAGAAGAGTGGCCTGAGGATATTTTACACGCACAAAAATCACGCATGCGGAACAACGGTGGCCGGCTTCCCACTGATGAGGACTATGTGCTATGAGGTTCATTATTTAAGAAGATGAAGTAGTTGAATGACCAGAAGATGAATTGGTTGAAGTTAGGAGAAGATGAAGTAGTTGAATGACCAGAAGATGAATTAGTTGAATGATGAGAAGATGAAGTAGTTGAATGACCAGAAGATGAATTAGTTGAATGATGAGAAGATGAAGTAGTTGAATGACCAGAAGATGAAGTAGTTGAATGACCAGAAGATGAAGTAGTTGAATGACCAGAAGATGAAGTAGTTGAATGATAAGATGAAGTAGTTGAATGACCAGAAGATGAAGTAGTTGAATGACCAGAAAATGAAGTAGTTGAATGACCAGAAGATGAAGTAGTTGAATGATGAGAAGATGAAGTAGTTGAATGACCAGAAGATGAAGTAGTTGAATGACTATAAGATGAAGTAGTTGAATGACCAGAAGATGAATTAGTTGAATGATGAGAAGATGAAGTAGTTGAATGACCAGAAGATGAAGTAGTTGAATGACCAGAAGATGAATTAGTTGAATGACCAGAAGATGAAATAGTTGAATGACCAGAAGATGAATTAGTTGAATGACCAGAAGATGAATTAGTTGAATGATGAGAAGATGAATTTGTTGAATGACCAGAGAATGAATTAGTTGAATGATGAGAAGAGGAATTAGTTGAATGACCAGAAGATGAATTAGTTGAATGATAAGAAGATGAATTAGTTGAATGACCAGAAGATGAAGTAGTTGAATGACCAGAAGATGAATTAGTTGAATGATGAGAAGATGAATTAGTTGAATGACCAGAAGATAAATTAGTTGAATGATGAGAAGATGAATTAGTTGAATGACCAGAAGATGAATTAGTTGAATGATAAGATGAATTAGTTGAATGACCAGAAGATGAAGTAGTTGAATGACCAGAAGATGAATTAGTTGAATGACCAGAAGATGAATTAGTTGAATGATGAGAAGAGGAATTAGTTGGATGACCAGAAGAGGAATTAGTTGGATGACCAGAAGAGGAATTAGTTGAATGACCAAAGGATGAATTAGTTCAATGACCAGAAGATTTATTACTTGAATGACCATAAGATACATTTGTTGAGCTTGATAAATGACCAAACTAGGCATTGGTATGTTCCCATAGAAACAGATTGCTGATTGATTTTGAAACTTAGAATAGCTGCTATTTTAGCTAGACTATTATTTCTATAATGATGTATATATCTAGTAATAGTAACTTGTACACATACGAATATATTGGTCGATGGTTCTGCATTTGATGAACACCATCAGTTACCATCACTATTTTAGGACATAGTCTATGAAACAATGACTTCACATTAGTTTGTTGAACCACGGTGATTCAATGAGCAAGCGCTATATATTTTCATGCAAATACTGATTCATAATTTAAAAGACAATTTTTTTTGGTTTCTTTTACTAGAACCACCTCATCAACTGACCTTAAAATTCTCCACTTGCTTCCTCAATATATAATCAGGACATTATATTGATAAGACCTAGGGTCGTAGTTCTAGATCACTCTATATCATTGTACCGGGAATTCCCGAGCTTTTCTAGTGAGAATTGGTAAATTCAACGAACTGTGACGTCACAGTATGGGTTGAAAGCTTCCGGTTTTAAACATGTTATAGGCCACGCCTTCTTTACCAAGCTGACTGGTAACTCTTTGGCATCGTTAAAAATAATATCACTGAGAATAAAGAGAATAGAATTAGCACACGATTTGAAAAGAAAATGCTAACATTCAATTGCTCCTCCTTATCCCTTGGCTTTCAGAATCAGCCCAAACTATGCTCAGTTTCAAAACAAGGGGGATGCCTTCATAGCGTGAAAACATTGGGGATTCTCACTCTTAAAGTCATCCCCTATAAGCTGTTCTTTGTCTTACTTTGATTTTCACGTTCTCGTTTACGTTCTCTAAGAAAGAAGAAGACAAAATGATAGTAAATGTAGTGGTGATGTAATGGGACCTATGCAGAAACGTAAGAAAAGGGAAAGAAGTCTGGCAGAGATTTTGAAAAAGACAAAAGTAAACAATGTCAAGGACCTCACAATCAAAAATCAGAGTTCGCCAAGTAAATAATAAAAGTTACTCTTGTTACTTGGTCTTACACGAAAATATATTCATACACCGGTTTATAGTTTATTGAAGTACCGATACTTATTTCCGTATTCTGTGCATCAGATATACCAGTAGCGATAGCTACAAAATTTATCATCAGTATGAAAATGTCGAATATAGAATTATTACGCACACATTATATTTTTATAAGATCGAGATTTTCATCTGTCTTGTATAAACGTATAAATTGCATCACTCTTTTTGGTATATCTGAAGTACAATATATAAGAAGTGTTAATATAAGATTATTTTTTTTTATATTTTTTTGCAGAGCCAAATTCTTAATCTTTTTTGTTTGTTGCACAAATTAATATGAATATATAAGATAAGATAATTTGTATTGATCCAATCAAAATTCAGTTAGACTACGACGACTAAGAAGTATTAAAAGTTTGCTCTACAACAGAAGCGCGACTCAAAAAGCGTCTTTAAAAACATAAACGTGTCATTATTAAATACAAGTAGTTAAGAAGAGTTGATAGGAAGATTCACTTCTGCTCTTCATACATTTTGTTTGACACACTGATCTTTTCAATTAGAGTCCTCGACATTGTTTAATTTAGCTACTGGGATATTTCACTTTCACTGGATTTTTTATTTCGGGATCTTTGGGTGCCTCTGTTGGTATGGAGTGAGGACATGATGTTTATCTAAGTGGTTTCTGGTGTTTCTACATATTATGTGTTCTAGTATTTTACATGTGGTGCTGGTCAGTGATACTGGCCCGTAGTTCCCCGGGTCATTTTTTTCTCCTTTTTTAACTAGGGGAGGGAGTTTAGCGGCTTTATAGTCCCTCGGTCCCTGTCCTGATTTAGCGATGCCTGAAAAAAGTATTTTCAGCACTTATGCTTGCTCGTGACCTAGTTCTTTGAGCCTCCTAGCTGAAATACAATCAGGTACAGAGGCTTTAATTGGGTTTATTCTAGCTAATAGTTTTTGGATCCCTTTTTATTGTGCATTTATCTCTCCTATGTTTTCTACTTGGTTTAAATGTATTAATGTCTT
The DNA here is from genome assembly GCF_947242115.1 of Biomphalaria glabrata. Taxonomy (NCBI): domain Eukaryota; kingdom Metazoa; phylum Mollusca; class Gastropoda; family Planorbidae; genus Biomphalaria; species Biomphalaria glabrata. The sequence continues at coordinate 20,041,145 of NC_074725.1, read as the reverse complement.
TCTCTCCTGGGGCTGAGAATGCTGATGCAAAATATTTACAAAGAATGTTAGCTTTAATTTAATTATCGTTATGTGTTAAGTTATCTTCTCTTTTAAATGATTTAGTGTAAGACCATAGATTTGTGTTATCTTTAGATATTACTTAAGTATTCACTCTTTAGCTATCTGCTAGCAATCTATTTAATCGTAAGGTACTTTTAATGGACTATTTCTGCCTTAGTTTCTTTTATTTTTTTAAGAAAAGGTTTTCTGTCTGTTTGCAAAGTTTCTTTAATTTATTATTAAACCAGCATTTATTTATTATGTTTATTTTGTGTTTCGTTTGTATTTGATTTTCTATAATGTTAAAAAGATTGCTTTTAATGAAATTTCTGAGGTCATCAACTGGTTGGTTCATGTCTTTTTCTGATAAGAATGTTTCTTAAAAATTTAATGCAGCTTGGTGTAGTTGAGTTAGGTTACATTTGTTCCAGAGTTTTAAAAAAAAAGGGATTTATATTGGCTATTGCTTTTATTTGACTATATTTTAATTATTCAAGGTCAGATAGTCCAGGGATAATCTTATAATCTACCACTAATCCAGGTCTGTTAGATAGAATTAGATTTTCTGTTTTGTTTGGATTCACCAGATCCATATGCTAGGACTAATTTGTACAAATGCTCCTTCTTCCCTAGTGCTATTAGAGCATGTGATGGGTTGCCTGCGTCAGCCAGGAAAACCAATGAATTGGCTGAATCTAAGTAATTGACTAGACTGACCTAGGGACACGCATAGGATGTAATCATCTTTTTGTTTTAAAGTAATGTCTATATTTTATAAGATAAGATCCAGTCTTCACGTAGATGCAGTCAAAGTTTGTCCTAGACTTCACCTTAAAGTGATCAAGTTATATTAATTTGTGAGAATAATGCTCAATTAAGTTATATCCATAATTTAAAGTGTTCAATTTCTTAGTGAAATAGATTATTAAGAAATATGGGATTTGATTTGAATACAAGTAACGTAAAACTTATCTCATCATAGATCACTGAATACAAAGAGCAGCCATCTTGACAAAGAGCTCTTAACTGATAAAAGGGGTGGGAGCGCAGGGAAGTCAAATTTTCTTTTTAGGGAGGCATCAAGGCATCACTAGTAAAAGTTTGAGAAGATCTGAAGTAAGCACATGCCCTACCGTTACATTACTTTAGTTCCCCCTTACCTCGCCTCTGTATTTGCTTACAGCGTCTCTATATGCCTTACTGTATCTCTTCATTCTCTTACTGCCTTACTTCAAGCTCTCACAGTGCCGCTTTATGCTTTAAATGTCTTTTAGACTATACCAATTATTACTATTATTGTACGCGTTATTTCTCCCATACCCATTCTCGGATCAGGTAATGGTTTACCTACTAATTTATTGTACCTAACAGAACACGAATCAATAACAAAAATTAACCATTTAGTTAATTAATTATTGGTTATTAATTATTAAAGGGTTTTGTTTATCTAATAAGGCAAAGAAATGCTTCTTATTGATATATGTGGTTGTATATATGGAGTTATGCCCCTTATAACATTTTGTACCGGTACACGTTTTTTTCCCCACATTTTTCCAATCTTCGGATTAGATGAATATGGTTTATAATTAGTTGATGACAATACATCAATCAATAAAAAATTTAAACGATTACTGGTAATGAATGAATTATATATATGTATGTGTATATCATATATATATATATATATATGTAAAATTAATCTATTATGGCCGACTGTTATCAAAGTAACCCTTTCAGACCTATTGGTCCACTTTTTGACGAGAGTGTCATGAGTAATGCAACTCTTCGGTCTTACCCAGAGGCGTAGTGAGCAAAACGTGCGCCCCCCGACCCTCCCCTCACTGCGCCTCTGGTCTTACCACCTCGGACACAACTCGCCTGTCTATTGATATTAACTGTTGGGAATTCATATATTTGTCCCTCTTCATTAACCCTAGATTCAGTTTCTGAACATTCTTTTGGCATTTTATATTTGTAACGTGCCTTGACCTTCGAAAATGTATATACCTGTGTGTGTGTGTGTGTACAATTATAATTATTGGCTATTGAGTGTTAAATGTCATGGTATTACTATTAGAATAGCTTTTCTCGTTTTGTTTTTAATGGGGTTTTTTTGTTGTTGTTGTTGTTGCTATTTTTTTCCTCAAAGTTCAAAAGGTCTTCATTTTTATTGTTGTCGTCTTTAAACCATAGACTTAAATATTAGATCTTGACTGGACACCGGAAACAAATTCCTATCCTCTTATCCGCGATTGATCGGTTCACAGACCTATATATATAGATTTTTATGTACGTAACTCTTTTTCAAGCTCTAAGGGAAGTCGTTCCAATCAATTTTTCTGCCTTAGAAAAGTCATGATCTTTAGTTTTCAAAGTTTAGAAATAATGCAAAATCATTTCTCGGACTTTTTCTTTTAGAATGGGCTATTAATCACAGAACTATATATTCACGCTAATATTTGAAACAAAGCCATTTACTGTTAGTTTCCATTGAGATAATGTTTCAAAAATCCTAACTCGAAATAATTCATGTCTGTTGATTTTAATCATCTTATGTACATTTAAATAGATTGATTACCTAGATCTTTCTAGATTATGTGTCTAAAAATTGCAAAATAATAAGTATGAGACGAGAGTACTCTTATTTTCGATGTTCAGTTACTAGATCTAGATCTAAAAATTAAATAATATGTTATAGGTTAGGGTTTGAAAAAAAATACTTTAGTCTTATAACTACTTTACAAATCAACGCCTTGTTTCAACTTTTTAAAACGTTTCCACATTTTTTGTAGTGTTAAAAGATCTCCATGTCCAGTCTAGATATGGTATGCTTTAAGTCTATGCTTTAAAATTATTTGGCAGCACTGATTGTGATTTTAAATTTGAGCTGGTCACGTGTCACATGTATGCATTCCATTTTGTTTGTTTGAATTGTGACATCAAATATTGACGATGAAAGTAATAAAGTGTTTTATTTTCTTTTTAAATATCGTTCTATGTTTTTTTTTTATTATTGTGAATCTAATAATTAATTTTTTTAGAAATAAAACTTCCTGGTGATGACGCTTGAAGGGTTTGAATTCCAAACAGTCGTCACAACAGTTCGAAAGTCATACTAAATAATCATGCAGCCATCACAGAGATAGATGTAAAAAAAAAAGCTGGGGCTTTAATTTTACTTGTATATTTCAATATATGATCGAACGGGAAAGAAATTAAAGAAACAGATGATCGAACAGGAAATAAATTGATGATCGAACGGGAAAAAAATGAAAGAAACAGATGATCGAACAAGAAATAAATGAATGATCGAACGAGAAAGAAATTTAAGTAACAGATGATCGAAAGGGAAAAAAATGAAAGAAACAGATGATCAAACAGAAAATAAATGGATGATCGAACGGGAAAGAAATAGATGAACGAACGGGAAAGAAATGGTTTAACGAACGGGAAGAACAAAAGAAAAGGAAGGTCAATTGAAGGTCGGAAGCTTGAGGGAGAGAGAGAGTTTAATAGCATAGAGTACCTATATTTATCGGCTAGATGATGAAAATGTAATGATGCTGTGGTCCACGGTTAACGAGCGTGTCACGTGGCCAGCACAACGACCAACGGCCTTTACTTTTCCCTAACCTAACAAAAGTCAGGTACTCATTTGAGCTGTTTGGATTCAAAGGCTCCTTAAATCACTGGCGGATCCAGAACTTTGGAGTGGGGGGGGGGCGATTTTTTTCCAAACCCTAACCCTAACGCCCAGTAAACCCTAACCCTATGCATAAACGTGCGTACAGCATATATATATATATATATATATATATATATATTCGATATATGAGAATAAAATAAGACCGTTTCTCAATCTTCGGCGAAAAAAACAGAAAAAAAAAAAGTCTTTCTCTTGCAAGCTTGGGGGTCTGGGAGCGCGCTGTAAGCTTCTTCAGTGGGGTTCGGGGCGAAGCCCCGACGCCCAAAAGCGTTTTCTTGCATTTTTCTCTGCAGAAACGCATTCTTCTGACATCTACAGCTCATTACTTATTAGTGGTGTTCGCTTCGCCCCGACGCCAAAAGCGTTTTCTAGCATTTTTCACTGTAGAAACGCATTCTTCTGACATCTACGGCTCATTATTTATCAGTGGGGTTCGGGGCGAAGCCCCGACGCCAAAAGCGTTTTCTTGCATTTTTCACCACTGAAACGCATTCTTCTGACATCTACAGCTCATTATTAATCAGTGGGGTTCGGGGCGAAGCCCCGACGCCAAAAGCGTTTTCTTGCATTTTTCACGGCTGAAACGCATTCTCCTGACATCTACAGCTCATTACTTATTAGTGGTGTTCGGGGCGAAGCCCCGACGCCAAAAGCGTTTTCTTGCATTTTTCACTGCAGAAACTCATTCTTCTGACATCTACAGCTCATTATTAATCAGTGGGGTTCGGGGCGAAGCCTCGACGCTAAAAGCGTTTTCTGGCATTCTTCACTGCAATAACGCATTCTCGTGCCCTACAGCTCAATAATTCATTCTATTATAAAGTGCCTTTTGAATAATGAGAAAAATATTCTAATATGAATTTATAGTCCCTTAATACATTGCAAATAAAACCGATTTGTTCTTTGAAAAGATTAGATACCCCACATATTTAGATTAAGGTTTTGAGGATCGCCGCAGAAAAAAAAAATTCGATTAATAATATTCAATAAAATTCTAGCATACATTGTGAGTTATAGTCCTAAATTTATTTAACTAGAAAAATATGAGATAGAGTAAAGGTTGGAAAAAGTCGACTAGGAAAAGATTATCTGGCTTTTGAACTCATCTCAACCGTGACTGTTATATTGAAAAATTTCGTTTGAATTACAACTTTTCCAAAGCAAAGTCTTTTTTAAAATAGTTATGATAAATTCATGTCAAATTACACAAACTCAGTCTGGAAAGGGCAAGGGCGGTAAAATGAAAACTATTAATTTTCGCTCCTTTTTATTATTTCTGCTATTGATTGCATTTTGCATTAAAGAATAGGGGTTGGGCGACTCGATATAAGAATTTACTTTATAGCATATATAAATTATATTAGTGACAGATTTTTTAAATTTTGTAATTTCTTACTATAATACAAAAAGAAAAAGTATTGATTTGTCCGATGGGGGGAAGGGGATTGCATGTATCGCACTTCCACCTGTTTATATTATATAGATATTCGACTAATTTTGTTCACATACTATGATTTCTCCAGAAAAATAGGACCGCCCCCCCCCACTCAAAGGGTTTATATGGGAAGGGCGGTGGAGGTATTTTCTCTTCCCCTTCCAATCGGCCAACAGGTGAACGAAATTATATAAAGACCGGTTAAAATACCAATAACAAGTTTTAATCATATAGATATTTAATTGATTCTGTTAGCAAACTGTGATTTCTACAAATAAATAGGACCGCCCCCCCCCCACTCGAAAGTTTATGGTGGGGGGGGGCGGATTGATGCCATCGCCCCCTCCCGACCCTACCAAATCGGCCAAAATACTAGAAGGGGGGGGGCGAAATAATCTAAAAATAGGTTGAAATATAAATAATTAGTATATATTATTAACATAAGTAATAAATTCGCATACAAATTATGTGAATTCTATACTATAATTCGTCCGCCCCCCCCCCCCTTCGGGGGGGGGGATCGGCCGAGTGGGGGGGGGCCATCGCCCCTACCGCCCCCCCCCTGGATCCGCCAGTGCCTTAAATATCCCAAAATTAAAATCCAAGTTTTCACCAGGATTCGAATCAGAAATCGCTCAATAAGTTGCATAAAGGAGGTTTTGTCTTTTTTTTTTTAAGTCATAATTTTTTTTTCTCTATTTTTCTTGATATGTAAGTCTTTTGCTGCTATTGATTGAACTGTATCAACCGAATACTCTAAATCAGTGGTTCCCAAACTTTTTCCTTAATGGAACACTTCCCACAATCCGAGTATTTTAGCGGAACAATTCTCTTATTTTCTGGAGAGATTAATTCACTTGGTGGCCTACTCTAGTTTATTATTCCACTAGCTCGTGAAACGCCTATTCAGGCCTATTCCGCGGAACACAGTTCGGGAAACATTGGTCTAAATAAAAAAAAGATTACATCTGTGGCCATGTAATTGATCAACGGTACTTCCTAATATCGCGAGTCCTCCTTCCACGCACCATCACTAAGATATAACGAACTGATATATATATATATAAATATTTGTCAGTTCCTAGGTCCTATCACCATATTACAACATAACTTTTAAAAATCTTTTCATCCCCCAAACAGGCAAAATATAATAACTTATTTTTTTTTCCGCAAACAAACAGCTAATGTAAGTGGAAGAACACCACATTTACAACTATAAGTCACAATAATGTAAACGTTATTTACTTATTCGATACAAAGTGCGAAATGTACAGTTATTGATCCATATTTTGTTAGGTATAATAAATATTTTTTAAAGTTTCAACGAGATCCGAGAACAGGTGTGAGAGAAATAGCGTGTACAACTATCTAGGGGAGCGAACCCTACATATTTAGCCTTAGCTGCGAATACTGATAGGCTATATTCCCTAGTTGGTATAATTGATATAATAGAATAATTAATTAACAGTAATTAATTGACTAGTTTGCAGTATTTTATTGCATTGTGTCTTGTCTACGCCGATGAATAATTGCCTAAAGTTTCAACTTTCCTTTGGGAGAAATGA
>NC_074725.1:19941897-20029397 GCF_947242115.1 Biomphalaria glabrata | reverse complement strand
GGCGTTATTATATCTTAAATGATAAAACTTGAAATAACTTCTTTTGGTACAAAACTAAATATAAAACTTTTATTACAAAGTAGACGAATTCAACTGGAGGTGAAATAAATGTGACAAACGTAAGCGAAAGTATACAATTTTATTTTAAAATCTAACTCTGGCGTACCCGAGACAGCTTTCGATAATGCCGTTTGTCTTGCATGATTCACACTGCATCGCCACCAGCAGACCACTAGCTTCTTCTCACCCTTATAGAGGGGGCATAAGACGTAAAGAAAACTTATACAGACTCCGGCTGACAACGGCTTTGTCTTTTTTCTGGTGTGGAAAATATGCAGGTCGCAACTGGATTTGCCAAGCCATGTGAAACACTGCACTCATCCTTAATCTTCTTTATCGAAGGCATTTCCATTGTATCTATCTATCTATCTATCTATCTATCTATCTATCTATCTATCTATCTATCTATCTATCTATCTATCTATCTATCTCTCTCTCTCTCTCTCTCTCTCTCTCTCTCTCTATATATATATATATATATATATATATATATATATATATATATATATATATATATATATATATATACAGGGGCGGACTGGCTATATGGGCATTCGGGCAAATGCCCGGTGGGCCGGTATCCCAATGGGCCGGTATGACCACAGTAAGTATCTTCTTTTTTTAAATCACGTCTGTATTTTATAAGATAAGGGCCGCATGGATGCCACTATAAAATTGTTAAATTTTTCATAGTATTCCTTTTTCAGGGGAAGGGGCCTCTGAGCGAAGAATTTTGTTTAAAATATTTTACAGACTCTAGTAAGGCCTACTAATTTAATTTAAAACACAATTTCCGAAATAATGTAATAGCCTACATCGGTAGAGCTTAAACCTTTTAGGGCCTATACACTTTACGATTAAAAAGCAACCTAAAGCCTTTATTCCTTATAAGGACATAGTGTTCACTGTAAGCATGTGTACAGCTTTCGATACATTATCAAATTTAACAGAATGATTTTGAGGACAGGTAGACCTAGAACTGGATGTCCATCATATAATTTACAATTTATGGGCCGGATGGTTTAGAAATGCTCGGGCCGGTTTTGATACTCAGTCCACCCCTGTATATATATATATATATATATATATATATATATTTATTTATCTCTCTCTCTCTCTCTCTCTTTATATATATATACATAGTCCTCTAGCAGCAAATAGAAGAGAGACCTCACATATGGATGATCCCTCATTGACACTCATTCTTGTGAACTGCCCAGCGCAGAAATCGATTCAATGCGTCAGAAAATACCACCGATTTCCCTTTTGAGCTATAAAAATTATTGAGACTGGTCTACTTTTCTCAGCGTAAATGTCTGTGCTAGTTCACCATGACAACCGCAGCCGATCGGACCAGTAATACACATCCTTTCCACTTCGCGCATTGATTCATTGAGAACTCCATTTTTCTAACTAATTACTCGCTCAAGTCTGTGTGAGTACTGAGCTAGGTTTTTGTCAAGTGGGATCAACTTACGCACAGCCGCGGTACGGATAGACCTACTAATGTTTTGTTCAAGGACACTACAGCTGTGTTTATGTGTAATATACAACTAAGATGCATGTTGTCCAGGGTAAGTGGGGCAGACGTTTCTTTATTATATTCATTGTTCATCAGGTTATCGCTGTTATTTAATATATAAAGCAGAATGTAAGGCGTATGTATGTATATATGTATGAATTTATGTATGTATTTTCGTATAATGTATTTATGTATGTATGTATGCCCAGCATAGAAATCAAAACCGTTTGACCAATCTTGATCAAACTTGGCAAAGATACTCCTTAGATCATGGTGGAGACACAGGTGTATGTTCAATGTTCCCCACATAAAGAAAAGACCTAAATTGATCTCTATTAAAGAGCGATTTAAAAAAAAAATAGAAATCGGGTAAACCCGCTCATCGCTGGTCATATTCAGCTAGTTCATTAATAAGGATCTGAACAGAAAAGGATTTTATTTGGGTTTTTGGATGATTGGTATTCTTGGTTTAATCTCGTGTGTTATAGCATTGTGTTCTAGTCATTTTTAATTGGGATAATTTCAGTTTTTTTTATATTTTTATATTGATTTCTAAAACAAATAGAACATTTTCTGTTACGTATTTTAGCATGTCCTCAAGGTCTCATAGTAAGTTGTCACAATATCAACCATTCACCAGAGTCTAGATCTGCGTTCTTAAATCTTTAGATGCTATATGCTTTCACAGAATGAGTACTATTGCACTGTAAAGTTGGTGGGTTGTTGTTGTTTTTTTGATAGTCTAATATAAATAGGTTTACCAGACACATGAACGCCCAAAAGAGGACATAAAGGAGGACGGACACTTATAAGGGATAATATGCAGATAAAAACAAAATAAAGTGTTGGCTGTTAAACTAAATTCACCACCACAGCTCACCACCTCTCCTAGGTCTTAGTCTGTTGGACCTTTTGGGGCACCACACAGAATTTCATGACCTCATTTGGTGTAACGAGGGCTAGATACCTGCATGGCGGCGCCCATCCCTCTCCATGCTCACTGCCGAGTACCTCCAATTAGGTGGTTTGCTTCGGTCCTGTACATGTGACCCGTTTTAGTCCATTCTGGGACTCTTTCACACTGGCTGGTGACCTTAGTCAAGAAGGCCTTTCGCCCAGTGGTGAGATGTTATCACCAACCCCCTCACATGGTTTAGTCCCACCAGCTGAAGCGGTTTTCCAGGGCATGGCGCTTGGAGCCACAGGTGAGAGATTTAGGGGTTGGAAGGGGACTGTCACGAGTCGAGACTGTGACCTATTTTCGACCAGTTTCTAGAAGCCCGAGGTCAAGCCAGTGCTGTCCAGCGTAAAAAAGTTAATTTTAGTCATCCAATCAGAGAAAGAGGTTAAAGGAAAAAAATAGCATAGCTTCTAGAAGGTCAAAGTTAATAAAATAATTAGGGGAGAAGTTTCTAGGATTCTGGACAGTACGATGGAGAAATGTATGAATTAGGGAAAAGTGAGTAAGTCAGGGTCCTCGCATAGTCATGGTTCTTGTAAAGTAATAGATCCTTGCATAGAAACGGTTTTGTAGAGTAATAAGTCTTGTGTTAGTATGAGTTTAAATATTTGCGGGTCCATTAGTTGAAGTTTCATTAGTCATAAGTGAAGTTTTGTGTATCTTTACGTTTTATTGTATGAAGAATTATGTCAAGTTTGTATTGAATTGAGAAGTGACTTACATGTGAAGGTTGAAGAAGTATGTTAAGTTTTGAGAGAATACAGATGTTTCTTCATTGAATTATCAAGTTATAATATAATCCCCGGCTCATTCGTCACAGGGACCAGTCAGACTGTCCACCCAAAGGTGCAGCATGCTGGACCATCAAAGGGACTCTACTCCTTTCCAGTGCCCCCTTTGCCCTAAAATAATATTACATGTAAATGGTACTTTGTGAGAGTGATGCCTTTCTTTGAGGTCACTTTGCCGTGGCCGTGCGTGTATCAACTAGTTCCCTTTTTAAAAAGAACAAACACAATTTAAAAGAAAGAAAAAGAAAAGCGTATCTAAGGGAAGAATTTCACACGTACAACTAAACCTCTCAATAATGGGGATGTTATTTCCCCTGTACGATGTCAAACAAAATAATTTATTACCAATAAGTAATTGACTAATAGTTTTTTTTTTAATTGATTATTGATTCGTTAGGTACTGTAAATAATTTTAAAATATCAACCTGATCTGAAAATGGGTTTGACAATCGACACCATGACATGAGATAATGGCGTAATATTTAATGTAAAAAAAAAATAAAAATTCGAACACTCGTCAGGTGGGAACCCGGGGTGGGGGGATTTTTCTCCCCCCTCCCCATCCCTACATCATAGCTATGTCACTGAAATAATGTGAACACTTATATAAGGAGACCATACCCAACATATTTAGCAACATCTGTGACTACTCAAAGATTTCTTTCCTTGACGATATCAAACAAAATAATTAATTAAAAGTAGTTAATTGAATAATTGGTCAATTTTTTTTTTTCATTTCTTGTCTATGCCAAATGAATATTTGAGTAAAGTTTCTAATTGATCCTAGAATGGGTATAGAAGAAATAGCGTGTACAAACTTTTTTATCAGACAGACAGACTGCGTTGATATTTTTACAAAATTCACAGACCTTAAGGCCTAAGTAGTTCAGATAACAATTAAACATACGGTTCAGAAACATGGAGAGTCACTTAACAAAAAATGAAAAAACTCCAGACTTTTGTTTACACACGCGGATATTGGGACTTAGGGGGACGGAAAGGACAACTACTGTCAAGCTGTGGTAGAGAGCTAGACAAAAGTCGAAAGTGGAGATGGACAGAGCACTCACAACGTAAGTCAGCTACTAATATTGCAAGTCAGGCACTTGATTGGAATCGGCAAGGAAAGAGGAAAGTGGGCAGACCCAAGCAAACCCGGAAGAGGTCAGTCATCAGTGTAGCTGAGGGTACTGGAATGACATGGGAGCAGATGAAGAAAGCTGCTCAGAACCGAGTTCGGTGGAGAGATGTGGTTGCGGCTCTAAGCTCCCCTTGGATATCACAGGATAAGGTTAATAAGTCATTCTTAAATACATACGGACACCACTGTCTCAGAGGTGTGGTTGCGGCCCTATGCTCCACTGGGAAATCACAGGATTAAGTCAATAAGTCATTCTTAAATACATATGGACACCACTGTCTTAGTAAGGAAGCTGTCATAACGAGTTCTCTTTGTGTCCTGCAAATGATTTCAAGTTGCAGTAACCTACTGGTCAAACAACATTGAGTTTCTGAGAAGATATAAAAGAATGAGTTTGATTATTGGATTATGTCGATCTGGTGCGCAAAGGGGCACTCGTTCAAGATAATAAAGCATTGTTTTTCCGCCATGACTTTAATGGTAGCTGTTTTCTCATTGCTGAATGTAAACCTAGATCTTGATTAACATGGAGGCAGCGGTATTACAGTATACAATAGAGTAAAAGACGGATATTTATTTTTACATTTTAGGTAAATGGCTGCCGGACGGAGCACTTGACACAAAAAGAAGGCACGTCCTCCTTTTGCCGGATGTCTGGTAATCCAAAATATAAAGTGTTAGATATGTCTGTTTCACAATAAACTTAACAATGTCAAAGACTCTAAACTTTAATGATGCCGACTAAATATTGTTAAAAATTGTAGTGCAGTGTGTCTTATTTAGTTATCTCTTTCTTTGACCTTTCCTTTGCACCAGGGGGTCAAGATGAGGCCAGATAACCCCCCCCCAACCCTTTCCCATCTACGAAGAGTTGTTAATCCAGTAAGATAGGAGCCATTTTTACGAAACAACGAGATCACGCACACACACACACACATACACATACACACACTTTCACCCAGACACCCACACTCAAACTTTTAAACCAATTCTCCTTCACCATCACCTACCCCTTAAGTCTGTTGAACTGATGGGGCACCACACATGATCTGTCAACCGTCTTTCTCCCTTCCTCCTCTCGGTCCTATGCCTCAGATAGAATCTCTTTCAACGTCCATTTTTTTTTATGTTGTCTTCTCATCGCTTTCTCTGTCTGCCTCTTCTTTTCCCTGGTACTGTACCCTGAAGGAAGGTCTCTGTGAGCCCTGGGGACCTTTTCATATAGCCATAAAGTTTTAGTTTGCGTTTTCTTTTTGTACGATAGTTAGCAGGTCATCGTGGGGCCCAATGAGCCCTTTTTTTTAAATCTCTTCGTTTGGGACGCGGTCTTTGACACTATTAATAATAAATATAAATACGAGTCGAATTTATGTTTGACGTAACAGCCTAAATAATAAAACGCAATCCCATGTGTGAATCGCAGCTGTTTCTAGGGGGGCAGGTTCGGCCTTGGGCCTCGCACTGGACTCACTCCTATCTCTAAATCTATGATGATTCAATTTTATTCATCAATGTTTATATCTACTTGTTAAGATACAAATGTTAGAAGACCATTAATTCTTCCTTTCGGTGATATTTTGAGACGTTATTTTTAGTCTGGTGATCATGAGTCGTCCATGAAGCAGATTCACGCTGTATGAATTTAACTTAATTGTTGATTTAGATATTGATATAGGAAGATCTTTCGGTCTTAAGTTTGTGTTTTTCATATTTCAAATTCCACCCACTGAACAGGCTGTAAGTTTTCATCATGCTCTGGCTATAATTAAAAAAAAAACAGAAATGGAAAGTGGTTTGAGTGCTGGGACAAGTCCCAAAAAGCCTGTGGAGTCTGGGAGCGCAGGAGGCGCCCTGACCGCACTTTCCCATGGTGGAGGGTATCCAGGCCTGCACAAGCTATTATAGCACATTGCAGGACAGGCCACTGTCTTTGGCTCATATTTCTCACGGCTATGGCCAAATTTCGATTCTCAGTGCCCCCGTTGCGGGGAAGAAGAGGAAACCGTGCCTCATATTCTGTTTTACTGCCCCAGACTTGCTGATCTCCGACTCGACAGGTCTGGGAAACCAAAAATTCTCGACCTGTATGGTGACGTGTATGCACTACGCAAGACAGCAGGGTTTCTGTCCAGGGCTTTTGCAAGAGAGGATTTAAACCTCTCAAGCCCTCACTCAAATGGAGTTTGATGATGATGATGATTTCATGTGGGGCCACCCTACATACTTCCCCACCAAGGCCGGCCCTGTAGAGGGTCTTATTTTTATGTTTCAGTAAAGCTGCTCAGGCGTAGCGTCGTTCTTTTGGTTGTCTGAGGAATTCGTTATGTCCCACCTTGTGGAGTCTCCTCTGGAAACTCTTAAGATTTTGTGTCATTCATGATGCTAGTCCTGCGTGTCATGGGTAGGGGCGTGACCTCCGAAGGTGCCGGTAGGGGAAGGTGACTAAGAGGGATCCGAACTTACGGGCCTCCTCTCAATGCCTGTTTGGATCGCAAACAACCTCTTGATACACGCAGCTCCATGCTTGAGTGAGCAAACGAAATGAAGGGTAGTCATGGGGGCGGGTGGGGGGGGGGGAGAAGAGCTTAGTGTCCAGACTACTGGATCTATTGACGTGAACACGACCTTTCTTTTTTTTTTATAGGAAACCTGAGAATTTGCGCTATTCAATTTTAGCTTTGTCATCATAGGAATCATTGGGTCTTAGGCCTCTTTTGTTTGCCTCTTTTGTGGGGGCTTTATATGCCTCTTTTTTGGGCCCTCCAGCTTCTTTAGTGGGCTTTTTATTTCTTTAATAACATATATATTTTTTTATTTTTTTATTTGTAAGTTCTCACATTTCACAAACATTAAATCATAAAGAATTAAAGAGAACATTTGAAACATGATTAACTTATACCTTACTGCTTTACAAAAATATAATAATAGTAATGAAAATATTATTTAATAGCAAAGACAGGCTACATAACTATTGAAACCCTCAGAGACAGAAAAATGATACAAGGATTAGCATATCAACAACTAAAGGATAACCAACCAAAATTAAAAGCAAATATACACCAACACTTCCACACTAACACATGCATGACCTTTCTTTAGCGATGGGCTATCTAGCTTCCTTCTCCACAGCGTTCCACATTGTACTTAAGTTTCTTCCTCCCGCGTGTGTAATTATGAACTTAATTTAACTGTGACCTCCTTACAGCACAGAAGTTGACGATTGAAAAAACACAAATCCAGCAACAATGGGTCGTTCTCTGGGTTATCTGCTTGTGTGCCTAAACTTAGGTCTCCTTTGTTTCCAAGACTTAAGACTTCTCCTTTGATCTATATTTAAGCTTGGGTCTGTTTCATTTTCTTTGATTTATTTTTCTTTGAGCTTGATTCTGCTTTGAAATATTATTATTTCTGTCTTATGTTATATCTGCTTTGTTTTTATCTCAGCCTAGGACTGCGTTGTTTACAAAACTAATATCAACCCAGTGAACCCACTGTCTGGTAAAAGGTGTATACACGTTAGTTCTCCCCCCCCCCCCTCCCCTAATCTTGGATCAAGTGGAAAGTTTGCACAATTATTTCATAATCAATTAGTTATTTAACTATTTGTAATTAATTATTTTGTTTGGCAAGAGAAGGACATTGTACTTGACAGATGTAGTGGTATAAGCTGGATTAGTTCCCTTGAGAAGGCTTCAGCCCTGAGTTTGTATTCAAGTCGTACAACTTTTTACAAAGCTGTCTGTCTGTCTGTCTGTCTGGTAAAAAGTTTGAATTTGTATCCCTCTTCCCATTATCGGATCAAGTTGAAACTTTGCACAATTATTCATTGAACCGGACAAGACATTAATCTATAAAAAAAAATTAACCAATTAGTTAATTAGATATTGGTGATTAATTGTTTTGTTTGATATCGAAATAAGGGGAATAAATGCTTCTTAAAGAGAGATGTGTATGTATATATGGATTTAATCCCATTATTATGTTTTGACACGTTTTTTTTTCTACCACTTTTAATTCCCGAATCAAGTTGAAATTTTGCATAATTATTTATAGTCGATGGTAATACAAGAATCAATTTAAAAAAATGGACCTGTTAGTTAATCAATTAGAACTTATTAATTCATTTTTGTTTTATATAGCAGAAAGGGAGCTAAACTCTGCAATTTTAGATATATGACAGTATTTGGCGGTTCTTTCCCTTAGGTAAGTTTTGATTTTAAAAAGATAACCTTTTTTATTGCCTGTTTTTATATATGAAATATATTTCATAAAGCGATCAATGTAACATTTAATCAGATACCACTCCCCTCCCCCCCCCCCCTTTCCCATCTGGTCCAGACACATGATAATCTCATAGCGCTTTTAGAAAGCTAAAAGCATGAAATTACGCTAAACAAAAACAAACGGTAAAAATATTTCTAGTCACACAGATTTATTATTGTTGGTCTAGGTCTATTTCAAATTTAATAAAATGACTGATCCAAGATGATTGATACAATAGTACATAAAATATTCGTTAAGTATTTCTTATCTGTCAAAGCTTAGGGCTGCCTTGTTTTTTCTCGCAGATTGTTTCTCCTTTGTCCTGTCAATGATTAAGATACTTACGTTTTATTTTCTAGGTTCTCTACGCAAAAGAGCATTGATGTTTGAAATGGGATTGGCTTCCAAACCGGTGGCTTTCTGGCCCAAACCTCGGTGAACACTGGGATATTTCTTCTTCCTCGTTCTCATTTATATGTTTGATGGCTCAGACTAGTGATCCAATTTCTGCCATGATCTGCGCAGAGGTTTTCAGATTCTACAGGTCTTCCTATAGTATTTTTTCTATATGGGTGTTTCGGGGTCAGTGTCTTGTTCGGGCCGCTTGATAAGTATACAGCTTTGAAGAACATTCTATGGTGATTATTATTACTTTACTTTATCTATACTTGACGTATACTGTAGGTCTTTGGTTAGTTCATGTTTTAATAATACCAATGCCAAAGTCTTTGATTCCGAAGATAAAGGATAAATTAAGTGATCCGAATTTTTATTATTTTTTTATTTTTGTTGTAAGAAAAAAATAAATAAGATTTTTTGTATTTTCCCATTTTTAGAAGAAATGCGAACCATGTGCGAACTAGGACTTGATATGTTTTGAACATGCGCACATCCTAAAATCCGTTTATTTCCTGTTTTCTTTCGACTCTAAATTAAAGACCTTTAGAGATTTAGAACTAGATCTAAAGTTGAGATCTAGAAGAATTCGGACCAGTCTAGATAGATAAGATGTCTATATCTAGATCTAGGGTAATACTAATCATTACAAGTACACCTAGAACTAAATTCTTTAATTTGAATTATTTCGACCTACATTTAGATCTAGATCTAGACGTTGATTGGCTGCTTGAGCGTGTGGAAATGGCCGCTATTCGCTTTGTCTTTGAGCTGTTGTTAATAGACTCTCTATGGGCCCTAATTTGAGCCCTGCCCACGTCCTGCGGTCCTCCTGGGGCTTTGGACAAAACTAGAAACATTAATACTAATTTCTGATGAATTAGAAATTGATCTAGGCATACATCTTGCATTTTTTTTCTTTTTAACCATACGACTATAGACATAGAATAGATTGGGTCTAGCTCTAGAGTACTGGAACTATTAGCTTAGGTTGCCTAGAGGTAGATCCAGCACAGATGAAATGTGAATATAATGTTATTATGACCTAACTTCCTCTTGGAGAGCTCTGTAGATGGCGTAAAATGGACCTTTGGCTAACCCTACCTTGTGCTATGGATATTCCAGTCACAGCTAAAATAACAAGATGACCACACTCATGACTAAGAACGCCCTTAAAATGCGGGGATTTTACTAAAAGCCAAAGGAAACCTTCCAGCGTACCCGCTAATAGCAGAAAAAAACTTTTTTTTTTCGTTGGTAAAGACCGTGCAAGAGCTTAGAGTTCAGTAGTAGAAATCTGGCTAGATGAAGAAGACAAGTCATGATAAAGAAAATACTTTGTTTACAAAACTATGGAAAACGACTCACATCCTCCACTCAAGGGTCACGTGACCCTCATTGCCTGATAAAAACTCAATAGACCTTATTCACCAATCGTAAATAAACAACATTTAGTCACGTGAAAATATTGATAAAACAACAAAAAAAAACTGTCATGTGAAAGCCATTATGTATTAGAAATTAGATCGTAATTTGTATAGAAGAGATAGAGAATCACGTGGCCAAATTTTGTTTGTTTACGATTTGTGACTGAGGTCCATTCGCCACTTCACTTTCAGTGACCACTTGCTTGTCACACTTGAGAAAAGTGTGCAAGACTAAATGTGTGTTCGTTTCTTTCCTACTCTCAGTGTCTCTCTCTGACTCTCTCACTGTCTCTCTTACTCTCTCTCTCAATGTCTCTCTCTCTTTCTTTATCTCCGTTTCTTTCTGTCTCCCTCTCTATCTCTCGCTCTCTCTCTCTCTCTCTCTTCTCTCTCTCTCTCTCTCTTCTGTCTCTCTCTCCCTCTTATTAATGGCAAAGTCTTCGGTTTGGAAGATAAAGGATGAGTGCAGTGTTTCACATTACACAGCCCAGTTGCAACCTGCATATTTTTCCGCATCTGAGGGTGGCGTCCGTAGCATCGTCCCCCCCTTCCTTGCCTTCCACTTACTACGCCTCTGGCTGTGGCTCTTTTTTTTTCCAACGTATGACATCCAACTCTCGTCGTGAACTGACTTAGGGACAGAGGCGTAGCTAAGGTCGGGGGGAGGGTGGAAGAGGCAGATTTGAAAATCCCCCCGGCCCCTACTTGAGGGGGAGCCCCAATTTTTTTACATTAAATTTACAATATTACGCAAAATGCCGGGGCCCCCAAAGAGGCCAAGCCCTCCCCGGGACCCCAAATGACGGCAAATTTCTTGCTACGCCACTGCTTAGGGAGAAGTATCGATGTCGTGTGGGTGTCAGGTGTGAAACAATGAATATCAGAATTGAAGACACAGGTGCGTGTAGACCGTCTGACACTAACGACCTGTAAACATGTAGTCATTAATTCTTAATAGCAAAGTTTCTTTTAGAGCGTATGAGAGTTCTTATATTTGTATAAATAATGTATTAGAAACATGTAGACTTGCGATCTATCCAAAGTTCCCCTTGCCATTTATAGAGCAGATGATGCAATGACCATCTGTCTTGGGTGCCTGGCTTAATTAAGTTGGTTAAAGTAAAGGCGTTTTGGTCGTTGTGCTGGCCAGACGAGATCCTCGTTAATAGATAAATAGTTAGTAGAATAGTTAAATCATAAATGTAGTGGCTGTAAGTTGCTAACCATTGAGCTAGTGAGATTGTGAAAGTTGCGAGACATTATGCTTGTATTATTATTACAGGAAACAGCCTCTCCAAGCGCGGTGGCTGAGTGGTAGGGCCTTTGGCTTCCGGCCCCGGGTTCGAATCCTGGTGTAAGCCAGGATTTTACTTTCGGAACCTTTGGGGCACCTCTGAGTCCACCCAGCTCTAATGGATACCTGACTTTAGTTGGGGAACAGTGAAGGCGGTTGGTCGTTGTGCTGGCCACATGAAACCTTCGTTAAAAGTGGGCCAGAGAAACATATGACCTTTATACACAGGGCCGGTCCTAGAGATTGCGGGGCCCTATGCGAAACGGATAGCGCGGGGCCTATTCTGGGTTGTGATAAGGATAATAAGTGAAAACTAAGATTTTGTATTAGAAAATAAATTCGTCTTTGCATTTTATTCATACTTTACTAAGTACAAAACCACTGTCAAATTAGCTTACATGACACCCAGAAATGACAACTATGTCTGTGTTTTAGGAGATTTGCATCAGTTTTCAGAAGATTTTAATAATTTCAGGAGATTTTCATGACTTTTCGCATATTTTACATTCATGAGAATTCCAGAAACCCTTTAATAATGTTAAAATGGTTTATGAAAGTGCGGGGCCCACAGCGGCCGCATAGGTTGCAGTGGCCCAAGACCGGCCCTGTTTATACATATAAATATAAATACGTCCTATATATCGCAAAGTCTGAAAGGTAAACTTTACAAAGCTTATATTAAGTGTAATTGTATCAATTAGTTTGGATCAGTTGTGTAATTGAATATATCCTTAATATAAACTGTAAGACCTACATCTGTTAGATTACAAATATTTGAACCAATGGATCTCATTCACCAATCGTAAACAAACAACATTTGGTCACGTGGTTTTCTATCTCTTCTATACAAATTACGTAATACACACAGGCTGACACGTGACAGTTTTTTTTCATTGTTTTATCAATATTATCACTTGGCTAAATGTTGTTTGTATACGATTGGGGAATGAGGTCCATTGTTTTTGTTTAGCTGTTTGCTTTCTCAATGCGCTATGATGTGTCTGGACCAGTTGGGAAAGGGGGAGGGAAGAAGGGGGTATCTTGGTGAATGTTTACATGATCGTTTTTTAAATGCATAAAAAAATGTTCACTCAGGGCTCAAGTCCTCAAGGGGACTAATTCAACTTATATCACCACCTCTGTTAAATGCGGTTTCTTTCCCTTGTTCAAGATGCCAAACAAAATATTTAATTACCGATAGTTAATTAACTTTGTTGATTCTTGTGTTTTTCATCAAAATAAATAATTGTGCAGAATTTCAGCTTAATCTGAGATTGGGTGTGAGAGAAATAATTTTTTACCAGACAGACAGTGAGTTGATATAAGCTTTGTACCCCCCCCCCCCCAATATACATCCACCAAACGTCTAGATCATTCTGGTGGAGACTGCGAACTTTCCTAGGCCTCTATTCTTGCTGGACCTTTTCTAGAACTATCCTATACTTACAATTGCCATAGTATTAGTGTATACCATGTATCCCAACTAACTAATGCTTTCCTTCTCTATTAGTTCAGGGTAAGACTCAACAACGCAGACCTATCGAGAATGTCTTCACTCCTCATCAAAATTCTAATCTTGTTGGGCGTTGCTGCAGCCGCAGTTTTCGTCCTGTTTCAGCTGGGCTCGTCTGCCGCGAGCTTCACCTTTGAATTTCGAGAAGACGTCATCGATCTCAGTAAGTAACATTTTATGTATCAGCTCAAATCAAATCGCACGAGTCGCCCTGCGCGTGACATGAACAGAGTCGATACAATCAATACTTCCCCCTTAAAGTTCTGGTTTACTTAGTGCAAGAAAAATGCGTATTTAAAATAGATTTTTGTTTTTTGTCTGATGCTTTCAAACTCAGTTGAATAATTATAGCTTTTATATAGCGCTACTTTCATGCTTATAGCAAGCTCAGAGCGCTTTGGTCCAATCTCATTTGTAGACCTGTGGAACAGGGGGGGGGGAAGGTGCTCAGTAAGCACAACCCAGTTCTAGTTGGGTGTCGAGCCCCCTTCATAGGTATCCAAGACAAGACAAGTTCAAGCGTACTTAGCCTCTCGATCAACATGAAATAAAACAAGTCATCCGATGAGAACTGAAAAATAAAGTATGAATCACTTGTACCATGATGACTGACATAAAATAGTATCATAGAATAAATAAAGCATAGCGAAGATCAATAGTAGTCCACCCAAGAGTAAGCGTACTGAGCAATCTACTTGGAACTTGGAACCAACGACCAACAACTAACGACAAAAGACAATGTACAATGACCCGATAGCTTAGCTCTACACGTTTCTTTTGTAGTACCTTATGTAAAAAACAAACAAACAGTAAAGTTTCCCCTTTCAGACCTTAAGATCTATGGGGCAGATGATGTTAAGGTCATCTGTTTCTTTAGCCAACGGTTAACGAGCAGGGTGTTATGTGGCCAGCACAACGACCAACCGCCTTTACTTTGGCCAACTAAAGTCAGGTACCCCAGGTTGGTGCGCCCTAAAAATCCAGAAATTCAAAAGCCCAGTCTTCACCGGGATTCGAACCCAGGACCTCAGGTTCGGAAGCCAAGCGCTTAACCATTCGACCACCGCGCCCCCAGTACCTTTTGTAGTACCGTACAAAAATTTTCCTGTATCGTTTACATCCTAGAAAGTAAACTCTCCAAGATTCTGTCTTAACACTACATCTAATTTATTCAAATCGAGGTTATGTAGAAGAATTAGCTTTTTTTCCCCCACACTCACGCATTGTCACCTAATATTAGGGACTGTTCACGTACAACTGGCCAGCTACTATCGTGAGCTGTCAATTGTAACATATGTGGCATACATCGTGGCGAATCCTCACTTCTGACACCAGAGACATCAGTTTTTTAAAAGAAATAATTGTCTGTATAAAAAAACACACTTCTTTTTAATGTTGATTGTTTTATTCCTACTTTCAGATATACTGAATACTGTTAGAAGAGAAGCTAACGTCGGGAACCTGTCGGATGTGAATCTCGACGAACTCAGTACACGAGAGCTCCTCTTGACAATGCACAGTCACATCGACAATGCAAATGTAGGTTAACTTAGCGCTGTTAAAATACCAAGCAATATGGAGAAAAAAACAACAGTTCAGTAACTTGTATGTAATAATTTAGGTACTAAGCAGATCGCAGCGTGCTATAAAGTGAATCCCCAATATACTAAAGGGGTCTCACTGTCCTGTTCTATAACAATAGTCTACTTTTACTTTTCGACTTCCAGTTCGCTTATTACTCGTGAACTTGCAGTTGGCATATCACCCATGAAGCTAATTTCTATGTTGCAGTTCGCATGTAAGCAATCAGCCTACTTTCTAACTGGCAGTTTTCATATAAGCAATCAGCCTACTTTCTAACTGGCAGTTTTCATATAAGCAATCAGCCTACTTTCTAACTGGCAGTTTTCATATAAGCAATCAGCCTACTTTCTAACTGACAGTTTCATATAAGCAATCAGCCTACTTTCTAACTGGCAGTTTTCATATAAGCAATCAGCCTACTTTCTAACTGGCAGTTTTCATATAAGCAATCAGCCTACTTTCTAACTGGCAGTTTTCATATAAGCAATCAGCCTACTTTCTAACTGGCAGTTTTCATATAAGCAATCAGCCTACTTTCTAACTGGCTGTTTTCATATAAGCAATCAGCCTACTTTTTCTAACTGGCAGTTTTCATATAAGCAATCAGCCTACTTTCTAACTGGCAGTTTTCATATAAGCAATCAGCCTACCTTCTAACTGGCAGTTTTCATATAAGCAATCAGCCTACTTTCTAACTGGCTGTTTTCATATAAGCAATGAGCCTACTTTCTAACTGGCAGTTTTCATATAAGCAATGAGCCTACTTTCTAACTGGCTGTTTTCATATAAGCAATCAGCCTACTTTCTAACTGGCAGTTTTCATATAAGCAATCAGCCTACTTTCTAACTGGCTGTTTTCATATAAGCAATCAGCCTACTTTCTAACTGGCAGTTTTCATATAAGCAATCAGCCTACTTTCTAACTGGCTGTTTTCATATAAGCAATCAGCCTACTTTCTAACTGGCAGTTTTCATATAAGCAATCAGCCTACCTTCTAACTGGCAGTTTTCATATAAGCAATCAGCCTACCTTCTAACTGGCTGTTTTCATATAAGCAATCAGCCTACTTTCTAACTGGCAGTTTTCATATAAGCAATCAGCCTACTTTCTAACTGGCAGTTTTCATATAAGCAATCAGCCTACCTTCTAACTGGCTGTTTTCATATAAGCAATCAGCCTACTTTCTAACTGGCAGTTTTCATATAAGCAATCAGCCTACTTTCTAACTGGCAGTTTTCATATAAGCAATCAGCCTACCTTCTAACTGGCTGTTTTCATATAAGCAATCAGCCTACTTTCTAACTGGCAGTTTTCATATAAGCAATCAGCCTACCTTCTATCTGGCTGTTTTCATATAAGCAATCAGCCTACTTTCTAACTGGCAGTTTTCATATAAGCAATCAGCCTACTTTCTAACTGGCTGTTTTCATATAAGCAATGAGCCTACCTTCTAACTAGCTGTTTTTATATAAGCAATAAGCCTACCTTCTAACTGGCTGTTTTTATATAAGCAATGAGCCCACCTTCTAACTGGCTGTTTTCATATAAGCAATGAGGCTACCTTCTAACTGGCTGTTTTTATATAAGCAATCAGCCTACCTTCTAACTGGCTGTTTTTATATAAGCAATGAGCCCACCTTCTAACTGGCTGTTTTCATATAAGCAATGAGCCTACTTTCAAACTGTCTGTTTTCATATAAGCAATCAGCCTACCTTCTAACTGTCTGTTTTCATATAAGCAATGAGCCTAATTTCTAACTGGCTGTTTTTATATAAGCAATGAGCCTACTTTCTAACTGGCTGTTTTCATATAAGCAATGAGCCTACTTTCTAACTGGCTGTTTTCATATAAGCAATGAGCCTACTTTCTAACTGGCTGTTTTCATATAAGCAATGAGCCTACCTTCTAACTGGCTGTTTTTATATAAGCAATGAGATCACCTTCTAACTGGCTGTTTTCATATAAGCAATCAGCCTACTTTCTAACTAGCTGTTTTTATATAAGCAATGAGCCTACCTTCTAACTGGCTGTTGTTATATAAGAAATGAGCCTACCTTCTAACTAGCTGTTTTCATATAAGCAATGAGCCTACTTTCTAACTGGCTGTTTTCATATAAGCAATGAGCCTACTTTCTAACTGGCTGTTTTTATATAAGCAATGAGCCTACTTTCTAACTGGCTGTTTTCATATAAGCAATGAGCCTACTTTCTAACTGGCTGTTTTCATATAAGCAATGAGCCTACTTTCTAACTAGCTGTTTTTATGAAAGCAATGAGCCTACCTTCTAACTGGCTGTTTTTATATAAGCAATGAGCCCACCTTCTAACTGGCTGTTTTCATATAAGCAATGAGCCTACCTTCTAACTGGCAGTTTTCATATAAGCAATCAGCCTACCTTCTAACTAGCTGTTTTTATATAAGCAATCAGCCTACTTTCTAACTGGCAGTTTTCATATAAGCAATGAGCCAACCTTCTAACTGGCAGTTTTCATATAAGCAATCAGCCTACCTTCTAACTGGCTGTTTTTATATAAGCAATGAGCCTACTTTCTAACTGGCTGTTTTCATATAAGCAATGAGCCTACTTTCTAACTGACTGTTTTCATATAAGCAATGAGCCTACCTTCTAAATGGCTGTTTTCATATAAGCAATGAGCCTACCTTCTAACTGGCTGTTTTCATATAAGCAATGAGTCTACCTTCTAACTGGCTGTTTTCATATAAGCAATAAGCCTACCTTCTAACTGGCTGTTTTCATATAAGCAATAAGCCTACCTTCTAACTGGCTGTTTTCATATAAGCAATAAGCCTACCTTCTAACTGGCTGTTTTCATATAAGCAATAAGCCCTCCTTCTAACTGGCTGTTTTTATATAAGCAATGAGCCCTCCTTCTAACTGGCTGTTTTTATATAAGCAATGAGCCTACCTTCTAACTGGATGTTTTCGTATATATAAAGAGACTACCTTCTAACTGGCTGTTTTCATATAAGCAATCAGCCTACTTTCTGACTGGCTGTTTTTATATAAGCAATGAGTCTACCTTCTAACTGGCTGTTTTCATATAAGCAATGAGTCTACCTTCTAACTGGCTGTTTTCATATAAGCAATCAGCCTACCTTCTAACTGGCTGTTTTTATATAAGCAATGAGCCTACCTTCTAACTGGCTTTTTTCATATAAGCAATCAGCCTACTTTCTAACTGGCTTTTTTTATATAAGCAATGAGCCTACCTTCTAACTGGCTGTTTTCATATAAGCAATGAGTCTACCTTCTAACTGGCTGTTTTTATATAAGCAATGAGTCTAACTTCTAACTGGCTGTTTTTATATAAGCAATGAGCCTACCTTCTAACTGGCTGTTTTCATATAAGCAATGAGTCTACCTTCTAACTGGCTGTTTTCATATAAGCAATCAGCCTACCTTCTAACTGGCTGTTTTTATATAAGCAATGAGCCCTCCTTCTAACTGACTGTTTTTATATAAGCAATGAGTCTACCTTCTAACTGGCTGTTTTTATATAAGCAATGAGCCCTCCTTCTAACTGACTGTTTTTATATAAGCAATGAGTCTACCTTCTAACTGGCTGTTTTTATATAAGCAATGAGCCTACCTTCTAACCGGCTGTTTTTATATAAGCAATGAGCCCTCCTTCTAACTGACTGTTTTTATATAAGCAATGAGTCTACCTTCTAACTGGCTGTTTTTATATAAGCAATGAGCCCTCCTTCTAACTGACTGTTTTTATATAAGCAATGAGTCTACCTTCTAACTGGCTGTTTTTATATAAGCAATGAGCCCTCCTTCTAACTGGCTGTTTTCATATAAGCAATGAGTCTACCTTCTAACTGGCTGTTTTCATATAAGCAATGAGTCTACCTTCTAACTGGCTGTTTTCATATAAGCAATGAGTCTACCTTCTAACTGGCTGTTTTCATATAAGCAATGAGTCTACCTTCTAACTGGCTGTTTTCATATAAGCAATGAGTCTACCTTCTAACTGGCTGTTTTCATATAAGCAATGAGTCTACCTTCTAACTGGCTGTTTTCATATAAGCAATGAGTCTACCTTCTAACTGGCTGTTTTTATATAAGCAATGAGTCTACCTTCTAACTGGCTGTTTTCATATAAGCAATGAGTCTACCTTCTAACTGGCTGTTTTCATATAAGCAATGAGTCTACCTTCTAACTGGCTGTTTTCATATAAGCAATGAGTCTACCTTCTAACTGGCTGTTTTCATATAAGCAATGAGTCTACCTTCTAACTGGCTGTTTTCATATAAGCAATGAGTCTACCTTCTAACTGGCTGTTTTCATATAAGCAATGAGTCTACCTTCTAACTGGCTGTTTTTATATAAGCAATGAGTCTACCTTCTAACTGGCTGTTTTCATATAAGCAATGAGTCTACCTTCTAACTGGCTGTTTTCATATAAGCAATGAGTCTACCTTCTAACTGGCTGTTTTCATATAAGCAATGAGTCTACCTTCTAACTGGCTGTTTTCATATAAGCAATGAGTCTACCTTCTAACTGGCTGTTTTTATATAAGCAATGAGCCCTCCTTCTAACTGGCTGTTTTCATATAAGCAATGAGTCTACCTTCTAACTGGCTGTTTTCATATAAGCAATGAGCCCTCCTTCTAACTGGCTGTTTTTATATAAGCAATGAGCCTACCTTCTAACTGGCTGTTTTTATATAAGCAATGAGCCCTCCTTCTAACTGGCTGTTTTTATATAAGCAATGAGCCTACCTTCTAACTGGATGTTTTCATATATATAAAGAGACTACCTTCTAACTGGCTGTTTTCATATAAGCAATCAGCCTACTTTCTAACTAGCTGTTTTTATATAAGCAATGAGTCTACCTTCTAACTGGCTGTTTTCATATAAGCAATGAGTCTACGTTCTAACTGGCTGTTTTCATATAAGCAATCAGCCTACCTTCTAACTGGCTGTTTTTATATAAGCAATGAGCCTACCTTCTAACTGGCTTTTTTCATATAAGCAATCAGCCTACTTTCTAACTGGCTTTTTTTATATAAGCAATGAGCCTACCTTCTAACTGGCTGTTTTCATATAAGCAATGAGTCTACCTTCTAACTGGCTGTTTTTATATAAGCAATAAGTCTAACTTCTAACTGGCTGTTTTTATATAAGCAATGAGCCTACCTTCTAACTGGCTGTTTTCATATAAGCAATGAGTCTACCTTCTAACTGGCTGTTTTCATATAAGCAATCAGCTACCTTCTAACTGGCTGTTTTTATATAAGCAATGAGCCCTCCTTCTAACTGACTGTTTTTATATAAGCAATGAGTCTACCTTCTAACTGGCTGTTTTTATATAAGCAATGAGCCCTCCTTCTAACTGACTGTTTTTATATAAGCAATGAGTCTACCTTCTAACTGGCTGTTTTTATATAAGCAATGAGCCTACCTTCTAACCGGCTGTTTTTATATAAGCAATGAGCCCTCCTTCTAACTGACTGTTTTTATATAAGCAATGAGTCTACCTTCTAACTGGCTGTTTTTATATAAGCAATGAGCCCTCCTTCTAACTGACTGTTTTTATATAAGCAATGAGTCTACCTTCTAACTGGCTGTTTTTATATAAGCAATGAGCCCTCCTTCTAACTGGCTGTTTTCATATAAGCAATGAGTCTACCTTCTAACTGGCTGTTTTCATATAAGCAATGAGTCTACCTTCTAACTGGCTGTTTTCATATAAGCAATGAGTCTACCTTCTAACTGGCTGTTTTCATATAAGCAATGAGTCTACCTTCTAACTGGCTGTTTTCATATAAGCAATGAGTCTACCTTCTAACTGGCTGTTTTCATATAAGCAATGAGTCTACCTTCTAACTGGCTGTTTTCATATAAGCAATGAGTCTACCTTCTAACTGGCTGTTTTTATATAAGCAATGAGTCTACCTTCTAACTGGCTGTTTTCATATAAGCAATGAGTCTACCTTCTAACTGGCTGTTTTCATATAAGCAATGAGTCTACCTTCTAACTGGCTGTTTTCATATAAGCAATGAGTCTACCTTCTAACTGGCTGTTTTCATATAAGCAATGAGTCTACCTTCTAACTGGCTGTTTTCATATAAGCAATGAGTCTACCTTCTAACTGGCTGTTTTCATATAAGCAATGAGTCTACCTTCTAACTGGCTGTTTTTATATAAGCAATGAGTCTACCTTCTAACTGGCTGTTTTCATATAAGCAATGAGTCTACCTTCTAACTGGCTGTTTTCATATAAGCAATGAGTCTACCTTCTAACTGGCTGTTTTCATATAAGCAATGAGTCTACCTTCTAACTGGCTGTTTTTATATAAGCAATGAGTCTACCTTCTAACTGGCTGTTTTCATATAAGCAATGAGTCTACCTTCTAACTGGCTGTTTTCATATAAGCAATGAGTCTACCTTCTAACTGGCTGTTTTCATATAAGCAATGAGTCTACCTTCTAACTGGCTGTTTTCATATAAGCAATGAGTCTACCTTCTAACTGGCTGTTTTTATATAAGCAATGAGCCCTCCTTCTAACTGGCTGTTTTCATATAAGCAATGAGTCTACCTTCTAACTGGCTGTTTTCATATAAGCAATCAGCCTACCTTCTAACTGGCTGTTTTCATATAAGCAATGAGTCTACCTTCTAACTGGCTGTTTTCATATAAGCAATGAGTCTACCTTCTAACTGGCTGTTTTCATATAAGCAATGAGTCTACCTTCTAACTGGCTGTTTTCATATAAGCAATGAGTCTACCTTCTAACTGGCTGTTTTTATATAAGCAATGAGCCTACCTTCTAACTGGCTGTTTTCATATAAGCAATGAGTCTACCTTCTAACTGGCTGTTTTCATATAATCAATGAGTCTACCTTCTAACTGGCTGTTTTCATATAAGCAATGAGTCTACCTTCTAACTGGCTGTTTTCATATAAGCAATGAGTCTACCTTCTAGCTGGCTGTTTTCATATAAGCAATGAGTCTACCTTCTAACTGGCTGTTTTCATATAAGCAATGAGCCTACTTTCTAACTGGCTGTTTTCAGATAAGCAATGAGCCTACCTTCTAACTGACTGTTTTCATATAAGCAATGAGCCTACCTTCTAACTGGCTGTTTTCATATAAGCAATGAGCCTACCTTCTAACTGACTGTTTTCATATAAGCAATGAGCCTACCTTCTAACTGGCTGTTTTCATATAAGCAATGAGCCCTCCTTCTAACTGGCTGTTTTTATATAAGCAATGAGCCTACCTTCTAACTGGCTGTTTTTATATAAGCAATGAGCCTACCTTCTAACTAGCTGTTTTTATATAAGCAATGAGCCTACCTTCTAACTAGCTGTTTTTATATAAGCAATGAGCCTACCTTCTAACTAGCTGTTTTTATATAAGCAATGAGCCTACCTTCTAACTAGCTGTTTTTATATAAGCAATGAGCCCTCCTTCTAACTGGCTGTTTTTATATAAGCAATGAGCCTACCTTCTAACTGGCTGTTTTTATATAAGCAATGAGCCTACCTTCTAACTGGCTGTTTTCATATAAGCAATGAGTCTACCTTCTAACTGGCTGTTTTCATATAAGCAATGAGCCTACCTTCTAACTGGCTGTTTTCATATAAGCAATGAGTCTACCTTCTAACTGGCTGTTTTCATATAAGCAATGAGCCTACCTTCTAACTGGCCGTTTTTATATAAGCAATGAGCCCTCCTTCTAACTGGCTGTTTTCATATAAGCAATGAGCCTACCTTCTAACTGGCTGTTTTTATATAAGCAATGAGCCTACCTTCTAACTGGCTGTTTTTATATAAGCAATGAGCCTACCTTCTAACTGGCTGTTTTTATATAAGCAATGAGTCTACCTTCTAACTGGCTGTTTTTATATAAGCAATGAGCCTACCTTCTAACTGGCTGTTTTTATATAAGCAATGAGTCTACCTTCTAACTGGCTGTTTTTATATAAGCAAGAGTCTACCTTCTAACTGGCTGTTTTTATATAAGCAATGAGCCTACCTTCTAACTGGCTGTTTTTATATAAGCAATGAGTCTACCTTCTAACTGGCTGTTTTCATATAAGCAATCAGCCTACCTTCTAACTGGCTGTTTTCATATAAGCAATGAGCCTACCTTCTAACTGGCTTTTTTTATATAAGCAATGAGCCTACCTTCTAACTGGCTGTTTTTATATAAGCAATGAGCCTACCTTCTAACTGGCTGTTTTTATATAAGCAATGAGTCTACCTTCTAACTGGCTGTTTTTATATAAGCAATGAGTCTACCTTCTAACTGGCTGTTTTTATATAAGCAATGAGTCTACCTTCTAACTGGCTGTTTTTATATAAGCAATGAGCCTACCTTCTAACTGGCTGTTTTTATATAAGCAATGAGCCTACCTTCTAACTGGCTGTTTTTATATAAGCAATGAGCCCTCCTTCTAACTGGCTGTTTTTATATAAGCAATGAGCCCACCTTCTAACTGGCTGTTCGCCTAATACACTCGAAACCATCTTGTATCTACAGACGATGTGCAACAGAAAGATACGCATGGGCTACACTGGCGATGGTGGCTGGGAGATCTGTGACGACCCTGACGTCAGGCCCCGAGTTCCCTGCATCATCTACTCCTTCGGCATCAGTTACGACTTCTCCTTCGACGACGACGCGGCCAAGCTGTACGGGTGTCACGTGTACTCGTTTGACCCCAGCATGCGGAGGGAGAAGGACTTCTACGACAGGTGATGTTAAAGTGAACCCAGAATGGGATCAAATCTAGAATTTAATGTGATGTTAAAGTGAACCCGTAATGGAATGAAATCTAGAATTTAATGTGATGTTAAAGTGGCCTCATAATGGGATCAAATCTAGAATTTAATGTGATGTTAAAGTGAACCCAGAATGGGATCAAATCGAGAATTTAATGTGATGTTAAAGTGAACCCGTAATGGAATTAAATATAGAATTTAATGTGATGTTAAAGTGGCCTCATAATGGGATCAAATCTAGAGTTCAATGTAACAACAATTGACTGTGGTGAGCCCCTACCCCCCCCCCTCCCAACTTTCCATAGAATTTGGAATGTCACGATAACTAAATGAAGTCATCCTTTGGGTATCAGTACATTTACACACAAGACATTCGGATGTATGGGAAGCGTGGTCGAGAGGCCAAGTGCGCTTGAACTTGGCTTGGCTTGGCTACCTAGAAAGGGGTTCGAGGTTCAACACCCGACTAGGGCAGAGTTGTGTTTACTGAGCGCACTGAAAACTTTACTTTAGATTGGACCAAAAACGCTATAAGCATGAAAGTAGCGCTATATAAAAGCTATAATAATATGCAACACCATAATTCATAGTGTCATTCGAGTTATGACTTTTTATAGGTCAGAATGAGTGGTGAGTGAGTGGTGAAGACTGCCATCTTTGGGGCGCCTCTGAGCTCTAATGGATACCTAACATGAGTTGGGGAAAAGTAAAGGCGGTTGGTCGTTTGTGCTGGCCACATGACACCCTCGTTAACCTGCAGACCACAGAAGCAGATGACCTTTATATCATCTGCCCTATCGACCGCATGATCTAAAGGGGAACTTTTTACTCTTACTGGTCAGTGGCACGGTCAGGGTATGGCACATGGCACACTCATAGGCCTACACAACTGCCTCTAGATCTAGAAATATTTGATTCATTTTTGGTACCAATGGACACGTTTTGTACTGAAATAAGACGAGAAGGCGTTTCTTTTTTCTAAGGACAAGTAAAAAAACAACAACATTTATACCAAAATATTTAAATTATTTATTAATGTGATGCGCTAGCGGATCCAGAACTTTGGAGTGGGGGGGGGCGATTTTTTCCCAAATTCCAACCCTAGCGCCCAGTAAACCCTAACCCTAAGCATAAAAGCGCGTACAGCATATATTAGGATACAAAAACTATGGCAGTGTTTGTAAACCTTCGGCACAAACAAAAAGAAACAAAACATTCATGTTGAGACATTAGGGGGGGTCTGGGGGAGCGCTGTACAAGCGTTTTATTTGCATTCTTAATTGCAGAAACGCATTCTCCTGACATCTACAGTTCATTATTCATCCTATTGAATAATGTTTTACTTGAAAAATATTCTAATATGAATGTACAGGCCCTTACTACAATATAAATACAACCGATTTGTTCATTGAAAAGATAGGATACCCCACATATTTAGATTAAGACTTTTAAAGAAGTTAATTAGTAAGTTTTACATTTTGTTCAATGGGCATGTTTGTAACTTGGTTTTGTTACAGAACTCGAATTCAAAGCTCTAAGCAAAAAAAATTTCGGATGTAGTAGGAGAAATGAAGTGGGCCAATTAGATTCTACTCTAAGTATAATATAGTGTCAGATATAGTCCCAAATTTGTTTACACAACAAAAAAAAATATCAGTATGAGTAAAGGTTGTGAAAAGATGACTAGGAAAATAATATTTGGGTTCATATTGTAACAATCAATGTATGCATAGTTAATTAGCTCAATAGTTAGTAAAAGATAAATAAATTTTAAAAAACTATTTGAAATTTTCGGACGAAAGATGAAAGTGTGTGTTTAAAAGAGGGGGGGGGTGACATAGCTTGAGCTAACTGCACCGTGTGAGACCGACCCTAGTGACGCCACTGTTATAGGTTAGAGTGTCATGGCACCCAATTCTTAAAAGTAATAAATGACTATCATTCAACTGCCCCATTGAGCTCGGGTATTGAACTTCTTCGTGTCATGGTTTGAACACCACTGCATTGATCCCCCCTCCCCCCCTTGTAACCCCTAACAATAACTAATTATACAGTATCGCGAACATTACGACAGAATTGTCTTCAAAAATTACAAAAATAAAGATACTCGTCCCATTGGCTGATTTTAGCTTTTCAGCTTGAGTATCGGAGAAATAACGTGTACAAACGTTTTACCAGACAGACAGACAGACAGACAGTGAGTTCATATAAGCTTTGTAAAACCTATTTGATTCTTTGCGGGGTTTTTTTGTTGTTATGATCATTTTACGATGAAATAAATGTAATTAAAAAAAAAAGTATTTTCTTTCTGCGTCATTTCGCTGATAAAAATGTTATCATTTTCCTGTTTTATCTAGCACACGTTCTATTGATTTTTGTGTATTTGCGCGCGCCGCGTGCCTGTGTAATGTTCAACGCATGTGCCATTTGCATGCATTCAAATGTAAATGTCATATTGTTGACTCACCCTCGTAACAGTTCTCCCAGAGAGATTATTCTATCACTGAGCTCATTCACAAGTTACATGATATAAGGAGAAGGGGGTGGGGTGAACAGCGGAGGAACGGGGCGTCATGGATTATAGTTGATGATTACCAGGGTATTGCTCAGCTGTATATGGAGTTGATAGCTGATGATAACCAGGGTATTGCTCAGCTGTATATGGAGTTGATAGCTGATGATAACCAGGGTATTGCTCAGCTGTATATGGAGTTGATAGCTGATGATAACCAGGGTATCGCTCAGCTGTATATTGAGTTGATAGATGATGATAACCAGGGTATCGCTCAGCTGTATATTGAGTTGATAGATGATGATAACCAGGGTATGGCTCAGCTGTATATGGAGTTGATAGATGATGATTACCATGGTATTGCTCAGCTGTATATGGAGTTGATAGATGATGATTACCATGGTATCGCTCAGCTGTATATGGAGTTGATAGCTGATGATAACCAGGGTATCGCTCAGCTGTATATGGAGTTGATAGATGATGATAACCAGGGTATGGCTCAGCTGTATATGGAGTTGATAGATGATGATTACCATGGTATTGCTCAGCTGTATATGGAGTTGATAGATGATGATTACCATGGTATTGCTCAGCTGTATATGGAGTTGATAGCTGATGATAACCAGGGTATTGCTCAGCTGTATATGGAGTTGATAGATGATAATTACCAGGGTATTGCTCAGCTGTATATGGAGTTGATAGATGATGATTACCAGGGTATTGCTCAGCTGTATATGGATCTACTTCGGAACATAAAAGGCTTGATTTATATAAAAATGACCTTAGGATAAACTGCAAGGATTTCTCTAAGGAATGTAACTTATATCTATTTACATACACCTTCATTAAATCACACACGTAGTAAA
The DNA here is from genome assembly GCF_947242115.1 of Biomphalaria glabrata. Lineage (NCBI taxonomy): Eukaryota > Metazoa > Mollusca > Gastropoda > Planorbidae > Biomphalaria > Biomphalaria glabrata. Next base: position 20,002,298 of record NC_074725.1, on the reverse strand, counting down.
TGCAGACAAAGCACACTATATCCAAAGACAAAACGATGTTGGTTTTGCGACGAAATGTCACCAATTTTTTTTTTACAAAGGTTGTATTAACTCTGTCTGTCTGTCTGTCTGTCTGGCACAATTTTTGTACACGTTTATTCTCCCACTTCCCAATTCTTAAGTCCAGTAGATACCTTGTCCCTAACAAAACCTGAATCAATTAAAAAATCAAAAAGTAACAAATTAATTAATTAGATATAATATTTATAGATATGGAAAATATATCTTACAGTATTGAGATACATGTATGCAAATGTGCAGTTATTTCCCTTATAGAAACTTGAATCTATTGCAATAATGGCGAACGCTCTATTGTCGTCGATACACTTCAGCCCCAATGAAATGGAAATCTATATATTGAAAGGTGACATGTTTCTCTTTCTTCTATCTCCCAACATTCATAAGTATTCCGGTTTATTGACTTTTTGAAAAAAATGTTATGAATTTGGACACATCTGTAGCAAGAGAAACATGTTACCAACTGCGAGTTTTAACTCATGCTTTTCAATATATAGATTTTATTTTCACTGGGGGCTAAAAGCATCTTTGTCTGATCAATAAATTTGCGAAAGATAGTGCTGAGTAATTAACTAGCTAACTCCCGTCGTCCTGAGGGAGGTTTGGACTAGGAAGAAGATTATCTGAAGGAATATAGGAAACATGTGAAAAAAAAATTACGAACAAACAACGTGCTACTTTATTGAAAATGTCACTGTTATTTTACAGTCACTCGTAACAGACTACATATTTTCCTTTTAAGAAATCTACTAAAAAAATTTTGTAAAAGAAATTCCTACCCTGCTAAAAAGGGGGGGGGGTCTAGAAAACTTGCTATAAGGTCCCTCACCATTGCCTCATATGTGCCCCTTTCAGACTATGCGACCTATAGGGCAGATGATGTAAAGGTCATCTGTTTCTATGGCCGACGGTTAACGAGAATGTCATGTGGCCAGCAGGGCCGGTCCTAGCAATTGCGGGGCCTTATGCGAAACTGATTGCGCGGGGCCTAGTCTAGGTGAGAATAAGGATAGTAAGTGAAAATTAAGATTTTGTAATAGAAAATAAATTCGGCTTTGCATTTTATTCATTCTTTTCTAAGTACAAAATTGCGATCAAGTTAACTTTACTTTACGAATCTTGCAACCTATGGCATATTTTTATGCCAGTGACTATAAAAGTAAATACGGTATTGGAACTTCCGGTTATGGGAAAAAATTGTCCGATCATTACATTTTATTACATGAAAGCTGACGTTGCCTTTTTTTTTCTCATAGCCTACTATGGTTGATTACTGACGCCCCTGAGTCCCCCCAGTTCTCATAGCCTAGTATGGTTGATTAAGGACGCCCCTGAGTCGCCCCCCCCAGTTCTCATAGCCTACTATGATTGATTAAGGACGCCCCTGAGTCCCCCCAGTTCTCATAGCCTACTATGGTTGATTACTGACGCCCCTGAGTCCCCCCAGTTCTCCCAGCCTACTGTGGTTGATTAAGGACGCCCCTGATGGTTGATTAATAACATCTTTTTCTTTCCACAGGTCATCACACGTTCACTTTTACAAAATCGGACTCAGCGGAACGACCTACGTCAATCAGGACAATAAATGGCTACTTATGACCTTCCGAGACATCAGGGAGAAATTGGGACACACCAATACCACCGTGGACATCGTCAAGATGGACATCGAGAGCTCAGAGTGGGAGGCGCTCCCCGAGATGGTGGCTTCCGGGGAGTTGCGTCGCGTGAAGCAGCTTCTCCTGGAGTATCATCTGGTGGACCAGACGAGGGACTATCTGCTGCCCAGGCTGAAGGCGATCCAGGCTGTGGAAAGCGTAGGCTTCCAAAAGTTCTACGTGCACAAGAACCATGCATGTACAGTGAGCTCTGTTTTTCCGGTGACTAGGACCAGGTGTTACGAGGTCCACTACCTAAAGCGTTAGTTGTGTTCTTCTGATGTTCTGAAAGTTTGATGGACTAGAAAATGTTCACCCTGTAGTGAGGCCTCTGCGAAGAAATGAACCCGAGTCTTTCAAATTCCACCACTTATTGTTCAGCATGTGTATGTCTTTTGCTCAATACAATCAATGACTTTTCTGCGAAATTATGGATAGGAACGAATTCATTGGTTAAACTTTTTTTTGTTTCAAAGAATTAAAATTAGACATTATTGTCAATTATGATTCATAACTACAAGCGGAAGATATTCCATCGCCAGGACTACAATACTGTCAATGGTTTAAACATAGTACATAATCGTATTTTTAATGAGTATAGAAGTCAAGTCACAGTGGCTGTCATAAAATGCGACAGTGCTAATGATTCCACGTGTTGGTAATGACTTGAACACTGAGACACAATTTCGATCATATTTTTGTTGCCATCTGTATTGCGTCTTTGACATGTAAAATCAATGTGTTCTTTTGAAAGGCAGCTTAATGACTCCTTAGAGGATAAATACTTTGGTGTCTTGTATCCCATAATTTCGTGGGAGGATGTGTCGGTGAAACGCTTTCAGAACGCCATCTGCCTCAGCGACCTACTCCCAATGGTTTATCAGCCCACGCTTTGGTTTCATTCTTCCCCTTTACTTTCTTCACCTGGTACTGAACATTTTTGTTTTCCTTAAGAGCGTTTTAATATCATGGCGCGCCCATACCTTTTAAAACCTTTCGTGGCTTCGATACTGTTCTTTAGATGATGTGGTGTTGATGCTTATTGCTTTATCAAACGGTATTATAGTAAATTAAATACACCATTTCGTTGTATGCTATGTGATGTAAATGCTCGCATACTCTGGCTGTCATTTTTGTTAGGAGTCTGTATCGTAATCATATTATCTTATTTGATTTTGATTTGAAAGAAAGAAATGTGTCCTTTGTTGCAAACGGTCGTTGACTTACAGGACCTAATTGCTGGTAGACAACTAAACTGCTGATGGAGTATAAGATATTAACTTATAAAACGTGAAATAACTTGAATGACTTCTTTTATGAACAAAACTAAATACACATTTTTATTGCAATATAGTCAAAGTGTAACTGGAGATAAAATGAATTAAACTCATAGTTTAAACCAAGGTAACCCACTTTAGAAAACACGTCTTTACACTCAGGCGTCCTGTAGTCGTCTACCGTACTAACGTCAGCGCCGCTTATCTTGCATCATTCTACAAAAGTAACAATCGATGCTCCCTTTCTTTATCCTCTAACATTTAATGCTCCCTTTCTTCATAATCACCTTGGAAATACACACACACACACACACACACACACTCCATAGAACCCTTGTAAAGTCACTAGCTGGACTGTACAGAACTTGAACGTGTAAAACTCAAAATACTTCTTGCAATAACGAAACATGACAAGAAATAAGTAGAATGAAACACAACCGTTAGCTTCGCCAAGGAGGAATTGATTTGTTTTGAAAACATTTTTTACATTTTATTACATTCTTTGTGTTCTGAAAACTGCTTCGTTGGTTTGATTAATTTATTTGGTTGTGTATCTGTGAAGAAGTGCACATTAAAGTAGAGTGTTATGATCTCAATTTGTCCTTATTTGTTCATAATCTAGTGTCTTCTAAACTGGACTGCACCACAAAAATTAGTCAGTTATTGTATTTGGAGTCCAGCATTTGTGCTTTTCGTTTAACCCTTTCATATTTTGTGTAACTTAATACATGTATACCGAATAAGAATGTATGCTCGAGCTATATCAGTGGTCTTCAACGGGGGGGGGGGGGGCCCTCCTTTGAAGCGATTTCATAAAAATAGGGGGCGCCGGCTGTAAAAGGGACGGTAGGGGAGTTGCTGGGCTTAAAAAAGGGCTTAAGGGGTAACTGGAGACATTAGGAGCACTAGAGGTCGAGCAGAGGTGAAACTGAGGAGACATTAGGAGCATTAGAGGTCGAGCAGAGCTGAAACTGAGGAGACATTAGAAGCACTATAGGTCGAGCAGAGGTGAAACTGGGGAGACATTAGGAGCATTAGAGGTCGAGCAGAGGTGAAACTGAGGAGACATTAGGAGCATTAGAGGTCGAGCAGAGGTGAAACTGAGGAGACATTAGGAGCACTAGAGGTCGAGCAGAGGTGAAACTGAGGAGACATTAGGAGCACTAGAGGTCGAGCAGAGGTGAAACTGGGGAGACATTAAGAGCACTAGAGGTCGAGCAGAGGTGAAACTGAGGAGACATTAGGAGCATTAGAGGTCGAGCAGAGGTGAAACTGAGGAGACATTAGGAGCACTAGAGGTCGAGCAGAGGTGAAACTGAGGAGACATTAGGAGCACTAGAGGTCGAGCAGAGCTGAAACTGAGGAGACATTAGGAGCACTAGAGGTCGAGCAGAGGTGAAACTGAGGAGACATTAGGAGCACTAGAGGTCGAGCAGCGCTGAAACTGAGGAGACATTAGGAGCACTAGAGGTCGAGCAGAGGTGAAACTGAGGAGACATTAGGAGCACTAGAGGTCGAGCAGAGCTGAAACTGAGGAGACATCAGGAGAACTAGAGGTCGAGCAGAGGTGAAACTGAGGAGACATTAGGAGCATTAGAGGTCGAGCAGAGGTGAAACTGAGGAGACATTAGGAGCATTAGAGGTCGAGCAGAGGTGAAACTGAGGAGACATTAGGAGCATTAGAGGTCGAGCAGAGGTGAAACTGAGGAGACATTAGAAGCATTAGAGGTCGAGCAGAGGTGAAACTGAGGAGACATTAGGAGCACTAGAGGTCGAGCAGAGGTGAAACTGAGGAGACATTAGGAGCACTAGAGGTCGAGCAGAGGTGAAACTGGGGAGACATTAAGAGCACTAGAGGTCGAGCAGAGCTGAAACTGAGGAGACATTAGGAGCACTAGAGGTCGAGCAGAGGTGAAACTGAGGAGACATTAGGAGCACTAGAGGTCGAGCAGAGCTGAAACTGAGGAGACATTAGGAGCACTAGAGGTCGAGCAGAGGTGAAACTGGGGAGACATTAAGAGCACTAGAGGTCGAGCAGAGGTGAAACTGAGGAGACATTAGGAGCACTAGATGTCGAGCAGAGGTGAAACTGGGGAGACTTTAGGAGCATTAGAGGTCGAGATGAGGTGAAACTGAGGAGACATTAGGAGCACTAGAGGTCGAGCAGAGGTGAAACTGAGGAGACATTAGGAGCACTAGAGGTCGAGCAGAGGTGAAACTGAGGAGACATTAGGAGCACTAGAGGTCGAGCAGAGGTGAAACTGAGGAGACATTAGGAGCACTAGAGGTCGAGCAGAGGTGAAACTGAGGAGACATTAGGAGCACTAGAGGTCGAGCAGAGGTGAAACTGAGGAGACATTAGGAGCACTAGAGGTCGAGCAGAGGTGAAACTGAGGAGACATTAGGAGCACTAGAGGTCGAGCAGAGGTGAAACTGAGGAGACATTAGGAGCACTAGAGGTCGAGCAGAGGTGAAATTGAGGAGACATTAGGAGCACTAGAGGTCGAGCAGAGCTGAAACTGAGGAGACATTAGGAGCACTAGAGGTCGAGCAGAGGTGAAACTGAGGAGACATTAGGAGCACTAGAGCTCGAGCAGAGCTGAAACTGAGGAGACATCAGGAGAACTAGAGGTCGAGCAGAGGTGAAACTGAGGAGACATTAGGAGCATTAGTGGTCGAGCAGAGGTGAAACTGAGGAGACATTAGGAGCATTAGAGGTTGAGCAGAGGTGAAACTGAGGAGACATTAGGAGCATTAGAGGTCGAGCAGAGGTGAAACTGAGGAGACATTAGGAGCACTAGAGGTCGAGCAGAGGTGAAACTGAGGAGACATTAGGAGCACTAGAGGTCGAGCAGAGGTGAAACTGAGGAGACATTAGGAGCACTAGAGGTCGAGCAGAGGTGAAACTGAGGAGACATTAGGAGCACTAGAGGTCGAGCAGAGGTGAAACTGAGGAGACATTAGGAGCACTAGAGGTCGAGCAGAGCTGAAACTGAGGAGACATTAGGAGCATTAGAGGTCGAGCAGAGGTGAAACTGAGGAGACATTAGGAGCACTAGAGGTCGAGAAGAGGTGAAACTGAGGAGACATTAGGAGCATTAGAGGTTGAGCAGAGGTGAAACTGAGGAGACATTAGGAGCATTAGAGGTCGAGCAGAGCTGAAACTGAGGAGACATTAGGAGCACTAGAGGTCGAGCAGAGCTGAAACTGAGGAGACATTAAGAGCACTAGAGGTCGAGCAGAGGTGAAACTGAGGAGACATTAGGAGCACTAGAGGTCGAGCAGAGGTGAAACTGAGGAGACATTAGGAGCACTAGAGGTCGAGCAGAGGTGAAACTGAGGAGACATTAGGAGCACTAGAGGTCGAGCAGAGGTGAAACTGAGGAGACATTAGGAGCACTAGAGGTCGAGCAGAGGTGAAACTGAGGAGACATTAGGAGCACTAGAGGTCGAGCAGAGCTGAAACTGAGGAGACATTAGGAGCACTAGAGGTCGAGCAGAGCTGAAACTGAGGAGACATTAGGAGCACTAGAGGTCGAGCAGAGGTGAAACTGAGGAGACATTAGGAGCACTAGAGCTCGAGCAGAGCTGAAACTGAGGAGACATCAGGAGAACTAGAGGTCGAGCAGAGGTGAAACTGAGGAGACATTAGGAGCATTAGAGGTCGAGCAGAGGTGAAACTGAGGAGACATTAGGAGCACTAGAGGTCGAGCAGAGCTGAAACTGAGGAGACATTAGGAGCACTAGAGGTCGAGCAGAGGTGAAACTGAGGAGACATTAGGAGCATTAGAGGTGGAGCAGAGCTGAAACTGAGGAGACATCAGGAGCACTAGAGGTCGAGCAGAGGTGAAACTGAGGAGACATTAGGAGCATTAGAGGTCGAGCAGAGGTGAAACTGAGGAGACATTAGGAGCATTAGAGGTCGAGCAGAGGTGAAACTGAGGAGACATTAGGAGCACTAGAGCTCGAGCAGAGCTGAAACTGAGGAGACATCAGGAGAACTAGAGGTCGAGCAGAGGTGAAACTGAGGAGACATTAGGAGCATTAGTGGTCGAGCAGAGGTGAAACTGAGGAGACATTAGGAGCATTAGAGGTTGAGCAGAGGTGAAACTGAGGAGACATTAGGAGCATTAGAGGTCGAGCAGAGGTGAAACTGAGGAGACATTAGGAGCACTAGAGGTCGAGCAGAGGTGAAACTGAGGAGACATTAGGAGCACTAGAGGTCGAGCAGAGGTGAAACTGAGGAGACATTAGGAGCACTAGAGGTCGAGCAGAGGTGAAACTGAGGAGACATTAGGAGCACTAGAGGTCGAGCAGAGGTGAAACTGAGGAGACATTAGGAGCACTAGAGGTCGAGCAGAGCTGAAACTGAGGAGACATTAGGAGCATTAGAGGTCGAGCAGAGGTGAAACTGAGGAGACATTAGGAGCACTAGAGGTCGAGAAGAGGTGAAACTGAGGAGACATTAGGAGCATTAGAGGTTGAGCAGAGGTGAAACTGAGGAGACATTAGGAGCATTAGAGGTCGAGCAGAGCTGAAACTGAGGAGACATTAGGAGCACTAGAGGTCGAGCAGAGCTGAAACTGAGGAGACATTAAGAGCACTAGAGGTCGAGCAGAGGTGAAACTGAGGAGACATTAGGAGCACTAGAGGTCGAGCAGAGGTGAAACTGAGGAGACATTAGGAGCACTAGAGGTCGAGCAGAGGTGAAACTGAGGAGACATTAGGAGCACTAGAGGTCGAGCAGAGGTGAAACTGAGGAGACATTAGGAGCACTAGAGGTCGAGCAGAGGTGAAACTGAGGAGACATTAGGAGCACTAGAGGTCGAGCAGAGCTGAAACTGAGGAGACATTAGGAGCACTAGAGGTCGAGCAGAGCTGAAACTGAGGAGACATTAGGAGCACTAGAGGTCGAGCAGAGGTGAAACTGAGGAGACATTAGGAGCACTAGAGCTCGAGCAGAGCTGAAACTGAGGAGACATCAGGAGAACTAGAGGTCGAGCAGAGGTGAAACTGAGGAGACATTAGGAGCATTAGAGGTCGAGCAGAGGTGAAACTGAGGAGACATTAGGAGCACTAGAGGTCGAGCAGAGCTGAAACTGAGGAGACATTAGGAGCACTAGAGGTCGAGCAGAGGTGAAACTGAGGAGACATTAGGAGCATTAGAGGTGGAGCAGAGCTGAAACTGAGGAGACATCAGGAGCACTAGAGGTCGAGCAGAGGTGAAACTGAGGAGACATTAGGAGCATTAGAGGTCGAGCAGAGGTGAAACTGAGGAGACATTAGGAGCATTAGAGGTCGAGCAGAGGTGAAACTGAGGAGACATTAGGAGCATTAGAGGTCGAGCAGAGGTGAAACTGAGGAGACATTAGGAGCATTAGAGGTCGAGCAGAGCTGAAACTGAGGAGACATTAGGAGCACTAGAGGTCGAGCAGAGCTGAAACTGAGGAGACATTAAGAGCACTAGAGGTCGAGCAGAGGTGAAACTGGGGAGACATTAGGAGCACTAGAGGTCGAGCAGAGGTGAAACTTAGGAGACATTAGGAGCACTAGAGGTCGAGCAGAGGTGAAACTGGGGAGACATTAAGAGCACTAGAGGTCTAGCAGAGGTGAAACTGAGGAGACATTAGGAGCACTAGAGGTCGAGCAGAGGTGAAACTGAGGAGACATTAGGAGCACTAGAGGTCGAGCAGAGCTGAAACTGAGGAGACATTAGGAGCACTAGAGGTCGAGCAGAGGTGAAACTGGGGAGACATTAAGAGCACTAGAGGTCGAGCAGAGGTGAAACTGAGGAGACATTAGGAGCACTAGAGGTCGAGCAGAGGTGAAACTGAGGAGACATTAGGAGCACTAGAGGTCGAGCAGAGGTGAAACTGAGGAGACATTAGGAGCACTAGAGGTCGAGCAGCGCTGAAACTGAGGAGACATTAGGAGCACTAGAGGTCGAGCAGAGGTGAAACTGAGGAGACATTAGGAGAACTAGAGGTCGAGCAGAGGTGAAACTGGGGAGACATTAGGAGCACTAGAGGTCGAGCAGAGGTGAAACTGAGGAGACATCAGGAGCACTAGAGGTCGAGCAGAGGTGAAACTGAGGAGACATCAGGAGCACTAGAGGTCGAGCAGAGGTGAAACTGAGGAGACATTAGGAGCACTAGAGGTCGAGCAGAGGTGAAACTGAGGAGACATTAGGAGCACTAGAGGTCGAGCAGAGGTGAAACTGAGGAGACATTAGGAGCACTAGAGGTCGAGCAGAGGTGAAACTGAGGAGACATTAGGAGCACTAGAGGTCGAGCAGAGGTGAAACTGAGGAGACATTAGGAGCATTAGAGGTCGAGCAGAGGTGAAACTGAGGAGACATCAGGAGCATTAGAGGTCGAGCAGAGGTGAAACTGAGGGCTTTTTTCGAAACAAAAAGAAAACAATTGAAAGACGTCTTCAACATTGTATTCCAAGCTGGCACTGGAGACATTTATATAGACAGTCATTTTAGTTTGGGAAATTTTGTTTCTATAAAAACAAAGGACTATTTTCGTTTTGAATGCAACATGAAGTGTCTATTTACACTTTTAGTTCTAATGCGCTTAAAATAGTTTGTAGATTGATAAATGAACAAGTTAATAAGCTTTTTAAAAAATTAAAGCTTGTTATATCTACAATGCATGGAATTGTTATTTTTAGCGTTTCCTTCAAAAAAGGTTGAAACAGGATTTAGTTCTGTGACAAAACATAATATGCAAACAAAGAATAGACTCGGTGTAGCTACTATAGGAGACCTTCGCCTTGCTTTAACTGTTTAAAAGCCTGCATCCTGACATTTGTAACATTGTTAGACTGCAGGAGACGCAAAGATCCCATTATATAAAATTATATCTTTTTTATGAACAAAAATATTTTATTATTCCTATTAAACATGAAACAAAATTTGACTTTAAACAAAGAAAAAATGACAGAGAATGAAGAAAGAAGGTTGACAGATCTTATGTGGTGCCCTAGCGGTCCAGCAGACTAAAGGATAGGTGAAAGTGAATGTGAAGGTAGATGTGAACCTGGCCTAACTGATGTCTGATAATAAATATCTAATTGTTTTGTAAAGGGCCAATCTCTTTTTACTCAAGTAAAAAACATTTTCGTAAAAAAAAAATATTTTTCCTTTAGTTAAATGTCCTATGGTCCCAATTCGTTAGTCCTGTTAACGCGATAATATGAAAGACAACGTATTAATTGTTGTTTTAAATTATACCCAACTTGTATGCATACTAAATAGATTTTTTCTCTTTAAAAAAAAGTCAACATTTTTTTCTTTTGTGTAAATGTAGTAGTTAGTTTAACAGAACTGACTTAATTTAGCAATACAAATGTAATAAAAAGTTTGACAAAAAATATAAAACCATTTGGTTGAATGTGTTAAAAATATGGTAAACAGTTCCCCTACTAACGAGCCTCCCTTGTTTGTTACTATTAATAGTGAATAGTTGTAAAAGTGGTGTATTTTTATGAAAAAAAAACTGCTTGCATAAGTCATTTAAAAAATAGAATTTTCAGAAAAGAAAAAAGTAGCCGTTGCATCAGAACTTTGAATGGTCTAAAGTCTAAACTCATATGATGTCGTATTTTCAATATCTTTTCTAGTTTACGAGATCTAAACGGGACGGACGGACAGACATTTCACACAATACTAATAGCGACTTTTTCCCTTTCGGGGGCCGCTAAAAAAATAGTTATGTTTAATAACTTAAAACAAGGGGAAAATTAGTAATCTAAAAATAATGTCAAAGACAATTAGTGTAATTATCTTCTAAGCTATTGTACATTTTTTTTTTACTAATTATTTTAAGATTAATTAACAATTTGTAAGTTACAGTGCCTATATTAATCACCACAATCTACCTTCTCATATTTTAGTTTTACAAATATCTGTCTGTTGGGGGTGGGGGTGGGGGAGCGGGAGATTTTTTAAAGAGAAAAAATACGAAAAGGGGGTGGTGGATTGAAGACCACTGATCTATATCTACATTCGTTTCTTGTGTGTTAAGTTCGATAACTCCACCTGTTAAACATCGACTACATTTGCCCTGGTTTCTTCCCTTTCTTATCTCCAGCATTGTAATATAGGACATTATCATTATTACGATCAATGTTACATCGATGGCTTGATTTTGTTGTTGTTTTATTTACACAATCCCAGCTATGTAAAATTTGCTATTGTTTCATCGTCGAATTCTATACTGACCATACTATCTAATTTGACTTAGAAGCCTTTAATGACAGTGATGCCCAAAGTATGGCCCGCGGGCCAGATCCGGCCCTCGACGTGATTCCATCCGGTCCTCCGAAATGTAGGCACAAAGTGTAGAAAAGTGTAGAAAATCCCCCCTTTTTAAAAAAAAAAAAAGAATTAGAAGGTGCAAAATTGTATCTGTACTTACGTTAGGGGCTTAGAGCCCTCAATTTTTCTCCTGATTGATTGGTACCATGACATTTAACATTTGTGCGTTTATGAAATAGGTATTGAGTGTAGAATGTACGTTTTCAACCAGGAAAAGTGACATGGTTCTTTACTCTTTTGTGGAACATGATAATAGGCCAACATATTTGTTTTATAAAGAAAGTGTGGCTATTTAAAAAAAAAAAATATATATATATAAACGACATTATGAAACAAATATGACGGCATTCTTGGTTTTTAGTTGCGAATAAAAGGTTGTTAAACTAAGCCTAGAAATTGGAGGATTGATAGGAATATTTTACCAAAAAGAGACAGAAAAATGACTCGGTTGTAAAGCTAGCACATAATCTAAGTACAGAGATGAAGCCCAATGTTGCTGATATTTTAAGTAGAGAAATGAAGTATTCTTCTGAGGCGGGGAAAAAAGATACATTTCAAATATCCCATTAATTAATGAAGCACAGGATCTACGGGTTTCAGGTGTATCGTTTTTGTAGGCCTACGTTTTCGTTCATCTGGCCCGTGACACGAGTGTCGGAAATTAAAATGGCCCGCAGGTCGAATTAGGTTGGGGGTTAGGGTTAGGGTTAGGTTGTGTTGGGTTTCAAACCTCCAGCCCCCTTCATAGGTAGCCAAGTCAAGTTCATATAGTCTGTCGACCGCGCTTCCCACATAATGAGCAAACAAAGAAATAGGCTCTGTGTAGCCACTACAGGAGACCTAGAATCAATACAAAAAAAAAAAGAATAACCAATTAGTTAATTAACTATTTGTAATTAATTATTTTGTTCGGTATCGAACAAGGGAATGTAATTGTACTTGACTGATGTGGTGGTCTGGCCAACAGCACTTTTTCTTGTTTAAAATGATGCCAACTTACAATGAGAAATCTGCAGCTATAAAGGTTAAAAGAAAAAGCTAACGCTAGATTTAGGGTTGGGTAAGTTGTTCTTTTTATTAAACCCCCCCCCCCTTTTTTTTCTAGCAAAAGAAATGTATTACAATTACGCTGGACCAAAAGCACCCGTTGATTTAAATCCATTTTTAATAGAGTTTTCCATCTTTTTCTCCTTTCATATTAACACCGTTGTCGTATTTTTCAAGTTTTATTTCCAATTTTGTATTTTTTTTTCTATCTCGACGTTAATAAGGTCTTCTCCAGTTGTATCAATAATTGGGCAAAACCCCAGAAAATGTTAATGTATTTCTACATGAGATGTATAAGAACCAGAAGCAATACTAATAGTGATGTGTTCCGTGTGAGACATATCTGGTGTAGAATCTAATTTTTTTTAAAGTAGGCCTTTTTGTGTGCTAATACAATTTGAAGGATTTTATTGTCTATTTCACTGACACTTTGAACTAGCCGCCAGTATTCATGGATACCAATACCATTGTGTGTGTGTCCAATGAACTATTTGTGGATCCTTTCAGAACGAGACACTGCCGATAATAGAATACTAGCAAGGATTACTTAGGCTACTTTTCAAAATCATGGATTCTTTAATGCGTTGCATCTGTTGTTTTCTTTTCAAGAGAATGATTTATTTTTATTTTTTTTTACATATTTACAGATTATCTGGATTGTATTTTGAACAGATGTGCATTGTATCCACAACCATCTGACATACGGCAGATTTATCCAACATATCACTAGCTCAAAATGAAGCAACTCAGCGCTGAATATTTTTCTTCAATCGATATAAAATAAATAATTCTAAGCACAAGTCATCTATTGAATGACATGTAATAAAACATATTAAGACAGTGTTTCTCAAACATTTCGGGGTTGCGACCCTCTACGGAAAATTTTTTTCGCGTTCCAGCCCCCTTGAGAAGCTGGGCACCGAGAGAAACGATATAAAACGTGCCCGTTGGAACTAGTGTTGCCTATTTAATTTATAAGCGTTGTAAAAAGTTCTTTCTGGAAATAGAATTTAACAATAGACGGGTTTCATTTCAAGTCGGTCTGATTTCGGGGCTGAGCGTATTCTGAGGTTTTAGCTTCAGAAATTCTTTCTCAAAGCATTTACATCTTTTTTCTCGTAATAGGAAGAAAGAATATAAAAAGGCCAATGTTAATGAGTCTTTTTTTAAGAACACACTATTCATCTCAAAATAAAATCTAGTAATAAAGAGGCAGCCTTAGTCAATATTATTATTCGACATATATATATATATATATATATATATATATATATATATATATATATATATATATATATATATATATATATATATATACAGCGCACGGACGTCTGTAATTGGCGTGATCTTTTTTAAGATAATCTTCTTCACAAGAACACACAAAAATCGTCTTATAAATGAAGTGCAATAGTCGATAGAAATTCGACCAATCTCAGGAAAATCCAGAAGAATCACACTAGCGGTGATGTTTTGAAATGTTTTCTTCAAAAAGTTTTAACTCATATTGATGCATGCGCCTCTCGCGAAAACGGTCTACATTTGATAAGGTATTATTAAAAGTCGAAACAAAGTCTTTTACTTAAGATATTTTAATTAGTTAACATTGATCATAATCAGACACGGTTTAAAAACTACAATGAAAATAAACATTTTTTTTCGCCCCCCTTCCCTTATTGTTGGTCGGTCGTTAGGTTAGATCTACATCTATGATGGCCAAAATATATTCTACAGCCATGTAACAAAAAAGTGAAAATGTTTTTAACCTTAAATTTTTAATGACAAGATCTACTCACAGCGCGGGGTATTGATTCAACAACAATAGTTATATGTAGTAAGTAGATAGGCCTACTAAGAAGAAAAGAAAATGTTTTGACTGATCTGCTTTTGTAAGCGTCATCCGAAACAAATCTATATAACAGATAACCCGCGAAAATTCAATCAGAAATATGAAGACGCTTATGGAAAAACCCTTGGGGAATTCCTCGCGCGCCACTCCATTTTTCTTATTAAATGTTTCCAAAAAAGCTTCTTTTGTACGAATATCGTTTTCTTTTTTAAAATATTTATTTTAAGGATATTGGAATAATTAGAATTTCTGTAAAATTTTAAAATATTTTAGTATTTTTTTTGTATAAACCGTCAGTTTTATGAGACACCCGGCTATATATACACCACAATGACACAATGCTAGTTCGGGACGCTGACCTACATGATTACCGTCAGTTTTATGAGACCCCCCTTCCCTCCGGCTAGATCTATACACTACAATGACACAATGCTAGTTCGGGTCGCTGACCTACATGATTACCGTCAGTTTAATGTGACCTTGACTAGTCGACTGTATATGCTGTTGTTACCAGTCGTTGTCTTGTAACACCAAACTGCTGGTAGACAACTAAACCGTTGTAGGTGTAATATAGCTTAATTAAGAAAACTTCAAATAACTTGAATAACTTCAACAAAACAAAGTGAAGTATATATGAAATCATATAAATGTACTAGATTTTAGTAATAATATTCTTTAACAAAATCTAAGTACAATGACACAGCCTATTAGTCATACTTTCTGGAGTCATCTCCCCTAACTAAGAACAAAAGATGACAATGCCACCTATGCTGAATCAATCACAACCAATCGGTAACGTCTTCCCACCGTCACCATAGAAACACACACACACTCCCTAACAATGCGTCAAATGATACCATCTTAAAACACAACAAGATTCACGTTTCTTTATCACAAAACACTCGCTCTAACGCTCAGACTTTGACATGAAATGTGTTCACGTTTTATATCCCCGTAACTCTAAGGGTGTGATTCAGTTAGTCTCGTGAAGTGTAACATGTAACATTTTTAACATAGTACCGTAGCAGTTATTGTAAATAGATTTTTTTGTTCAAAGATTTAGGTATCTCCAAATACAACCAGACTCTACTAAACCACTCCACTGCTGCCATGGGATACACTTAAAATGCAACAAAATAGCTCAATAATTGGCATGGCAATGCTCAGACTCCAACGCCCTAACACCCTCGAGCGTGTGATCAATAGTGCCGATGTTTGTAGAGACTGTTTGATGAATTGAAACAGAAAATTGAGGTGATGAAAACACTTGTTTGGTTCAACAAAAAATCCTAGCAGCATCGCTTTATTGAAACTTGTATGTAAACAGCGACTCAGCTATCCAGAAGTTTTCGGAGAGAAGGGGGGAATATGGTTCTAACTGCGGATTCTTTAACAGAAACAGGCCGCGGGAGGTGTCCTGAACATACCATTGCTGTTTGTATTTAAAGTGAATGGTGAAATTTGAGGAATTTATGAAGAAGACATAATGGAGCGACTTTAGAGTGAAAGGGAAAAATAAAACCTAATGAAATATTCAGAAAGACACAAAGATACGAGGCACACTTCTTACTTCATACGCTAGAACAAACTCGTACAAGTGCTCCTTTTACCCTGGAGATTGGAATGGGTTGCCTGAATCAGCCATGAAAACCAACGACTTAGAAGAGTTTTAAAGTCCTTGATGAACGTGCATGACTCGGCACAGGAAACGTGTGGGACGTAATGATCTTCTTGTTTTAAAAGTAACGTCTGTAATATATAAGCTATAAGATAAGATGAGGTATACTAGCAGCCTATTTTGTGGGAAATATATAAGACATTGTTAAACATGCAATGGAGATTTCCATAATCTTGTCTCTGACTTTCAGTCGTGGCTGATTATATTATTTTAGTTGGCAACAGTCATCTTTCAATAGACCGTCCTTGGCTATCTCCTTCCAGTCTTCCACTTTTTTTTTTTTTTTTTTTAATCTATGCTTTTCAAGCGATACCTTATATTGCACCCATATTTCTCCAGATAGGTTTCTCTTTTCTTTCTATTTTACTGTATCTTATCGCACAAATATTATAACTCAATTTTTTTAAAAAAATCGAAATGTAAATGTTTGAATAGCCGAAGTTATCCCTGGTAAAAACTTGGCTCGTGTGGAGCAAGACTAGCGAGTTTGAATAGTGACGCTTTGAGAATCTTGACATAGAGTGGATCTCAAGGTGTGAATGGACAGAGATCTAGTCTGCCGCTTAGAATCAGACATTGTAATGTCTCTCTTAGTGGTGAATACTTTGTATAGGGAGAGATGTATACATTATCTCAGAGTTAGTTGAGAGGAATCTAGGAAATTTAGGCACTGGAAATTTAGGCACCGGATATTAATGCACCCGGAAATTTAGGCACCCGAAAATTTAGACACCCGGAAATTTAGGCACCCGAAAATTTAGGCACCCGAAAATTTAGGCACCGGTTAATAAGGCATTTTTTGACAATGTGGAAAAATTAGGCATTCTTTAATAGTGACCTTAATTTTGAAAATAATGTTAACATTTTAATGTATATTTTATTCTTATGTTATGGGCTATTGGTGACGTTACCAAAAATAGCAACTATACTGGAAATATTGAGTTACTTGTGTGACAATTATTACTGCAGTGGCTGATCCGAACCTTGGATCTTTGGGGATTTCAGGACTTTTAGGGCGCACCTGAGTCCACTAACTCTAATTGGTACCTGTTCTTAGTTGGGGAAAGTAAAAGCGTTTGGTCATTGTGCTGGCCACATTACACCCTGTTCGTAAACCTTTGGCAAAATAAACATATGACCTTAAAATCATCTGCCCTATAGATCGCACGGTCTAAAAGGGAAACTTTACTTCTATATTTCTCCTGTATGATGTGAATGAAGCTGATGTTTTGACGACAAAGTAAGATTCATTGCTGCTAGCCTCACTAATCAGGCGCTCTGCAAGCACTTCTCAACACTAACAACGAACTCTGGAACTTGACGACATCAGGGGCTCCAAAATAATGGGATACTTTAATAACTAATTCATCAGCAGCCAATACTACACGGCTACATGATACACTAGGTTACACTGGACTCAACTTTGACTCGTCCTCGACTTGTAGTACTTCATTCGAGGACTCACTGCACGGGACTGACTTCACTATGGACTAACAGTACCGGATTGCTTTCACTGAGGACTAACAGTACCGAACTGAATCGCTGTGCTGGCCTGAACTGGCCTCTCCTATAAACTTGGGCGCGACAACTCTTACTTCCTTTTTTGTTTCCACTTATCACTCATTAGGTGTGACGATAGAGACATCTTAACACATAGGAAACACAGACAGGACTAAATACTTCTGACTAGAATTAGCTCATGTAAGACAAAAGACATCTGACCAGTGGTAGCACATGTACGACAAAAGACTTCTGACCAGGGGTAGCACAGATAAGACAAAAGACTTCTGACCAGAGGTAGCACAGATAAGACAAAAGACTTCTGACCAGGGGTAGCACAGATAAGACAAAAGACTTCTGACCAGAGGTAGCACAGGTAAGACAAAAAACTTCTGACCAGAGGTAGCACAGATAAGACAAAAGACTTCTGACCTGGGGTATCATCAGCAGGAGAAAAAACGTCTGCTCGGTATAAGACGTTCCAGTTTACCCCATAAGAGTAGTGGATTGAACTATGTACATGATTGCGTCCAAGTCTCTGCTCCCTAGTTTACCTTTCAACTTCCTGACTATGACATATTGTCAGGCTCTAGACTCGTAAAGTACAAACACAGTTACCACCATTTCTTCTTGCGTGACATCGACATACCTAGTTCAACCCTCATCCCGTCTCAGAAATGTCACTTATTAAAGCCCTTTTTGTACGACCTCCGACCGGACAGAATGTTCCAGAACTAGCTGCCTCCGTCTCCCCTGCCCAGGATTTAACGCTCACACTTTTACTTCCAACATACCAGGAGTTGCACATCAACACACCAACTTACAGCGAGTGATGTCTAACATACCTCTTTTTTGAGAACCTCTGTGAGCTTTTGTTCTGTTTATTTTTACTTTTAATCCTGTTGGAGTTTCAATATTACCAACTGCTTATGTCAATATGTTGTGTTTTTTTTACTACCCTCTCCAATAATATATCCTGCTACGTTCACGAGGGTATAAAGCATGCATTTATTGACTCAGATTATATATGATCCAACCACATGTTGCTTTTTCTTTATTATGTGATAGGATTTTTTGTCACTTATCGCAAGTTATTAGGTATGTTATAGTATAGTATATATGTGACCGAAGGATCCGCACTTTCATGGGAGCCGCGCTAATTCAAGGTGTATAAATTATTAAATTAAACCATTTTATTACTTAAAACAGATTTCCCGCGCACTCCTGTCGATTTACCAGGAGCTCCTGGAAATCTACCGAAATTGCAAAATATACGAAAGTCCTTAAAATATACGGAAATACATAGAAAAAAATTGTCGTTTTGGGGTGTCATTCAATATGGAAAACGTCAATCCTACGCTAAAAATTAAACTAGCTGTTTGTAGCCCTATCAACAATCTGATTAAATGTAAAAAAAACAACAAAGAAATGATAATCGATTTTCGTAGGGAAAAGAAGGAAAATGATATTGCTTCTGTAGCTGGAGAGACTATTGAAATAGTGCCAACTTTTAAATACCTTGGTACTATCCTAGACAATAAACTAAATTTTACTGCAAATACTGATTATATCAGCAAAATAGGGCAGCAAAGATTACGATTACTAAGAAAACTGTCCTCGTTTAATGATATCGAAAATGCTTTGGCTATGTTTTATCACGCTCACATCTGCAATATTTTAAGTTTCAATATCACTGCCTGGTATGGCAATCTGAGTATTAAAAATAAAAATAAACTTTATAAAATCCTAAATGCTGCTGGTAAAATTATTGGCAAAAAACAAACCCCATTTGGGCAGTTGTTTGAGACAAACATCTATAAAAAAGCTAACAAGATCCTAGAAATAAAAAATCACCCTTTGTGTCAGGATTTTGCGATTTTACCATCACAAAAGAGATACAAGACACCGATAGCAAAGACAAACAAACTCTAAAATTGTATTATACCTCACAATCAAATCATTAAATAATCTGATATAAACTTTTTCACATGTAAATTATGAGTGCGTCTGGTGTGAATATACATTTTGGTTTCTTATAGTTATAATGTTTTTTGTTTGGTATAATGCACAAATTGTAAGACGAATTTCCATACGGACAATAAAGATTATTATTATTATGTTAGAAATGAACGAGTAGTCATTCTCTGGCGCTGCCAGGGTCGAGTTTCGCTAAAGAGAAACAAAATTCATCGTAGTCCCTTTAACAGTTTCCACTGAGGAATTTTCTGGTGATGTGGCAGGTCTGCAGCACTACCGCCCTCTGACAGGCAACGAAGATGTTCCTAGGAATGTTAAGGGCCTGGAAGGTGTCTGTGAGGTCAGTTGTTATTATCCCCTCGGTTGATAGAACAATGGAGTGTATTGTTATTTTGGACAATTTCCATAGACGCTTAATCTCCAAGCCTAGGTTCCCATATTTTCTTTGTTTTTCTATCTCAGTTTTTCTTAAATTATGAGACAGTGGTACGGCGATATCGATAATGGTAGCGGTTATTATTATTATTATCATTATTATTATTATAGAATGTACATAATGCATGTATTGCTCTGACCGAATACCTGGCAGTGGAGAGCACGGCCCAGTGCTTTTTTGAAATGTGCTGATAGTTTCCCTTACCACAGCCTGTTTACTAAAGGCAGCAACTGCGAAGTCGGATCCGCTTTCATCGCAGCCAGCAATCCTCCGCTAACGACGCCGACGCTGCAGTCAACATCCACTTGATCCTAAGCCAACTTTAACCGACAGTGTGAACTTTGTCATTCTTCATACGGCAAATAAGTTCTAAGAAAAAGGACTGCTTGAGATAAACTTGTCGGGAAAAGAGAACAGATTGCCCTCCCCAGGGCAGACAAGTACTTTGTCAGCATCAAGTGACAAATGTGTAGGTCACAACTTTGGTCTCTCCAGCCACTTCTATCTTCCTTAATCTATCTTTACTTGACAACAATGACTTTGTTTTATATCTCTACTTGTGCTGTTAATATGTTGTTGCAATGTACTTAAGTGTGTCATTTCCTTTGTGTTTCCCTTGTGTTTTCCTGTCGGATAAGTAAGAGAGAGAAAGCAAGAGTCGGGCTGAATCACTCGAGCACGAACCTGACGTGACGATTGATAAAATGAACTAGACAATTACTTGGGCAAGTCGTCTAGAGTTTTCAAAATTCTCGTGGTGACAAGTCCAAAACTAACAACCATGTCACGCCGACATTGTGTGGGGAACTCCAGAGATTATGTTGAAGATGCTCAAACATGGAGGTAAATCTATTTATAGTAAACATTTTGGTGTCTCCGGTGTGCAGAAGATAAGCGAAACTGTTACACATTGAATGAGGCTCTGCTTGTAAGAGTACCCCATTTTACATAACAAAATTGTGATCAATTAATTTACCTATTAGCGGGTATAGCTAAAAGGATTCAATGAGACTTATAGATTGATTTAGGTATTTTAGATCAACAGATCAGTGTTAAAGAATAGCTGGCACGTTCGTCCAGTGGTACATTGGTCCCTACTTGTATTTCCTAGGTTATTAAGTATAACCTCTAGGTATACAATTAAACTAATGTATACAAGACAAGACTTAACAAAGTCGCAGGTAAACATATATACAAAGTTTATTTACATGAGTAAAATAAATATGTAAATAAATGGCCATCAACTCACAGGCCTTATCAACACAAAATAAACAAAAGATACCCATTCAAAAATAGTATGGCACACCAACTTTGTCATATTATATGCACTATCGTCACATTCTGGAAATCACACATCAGAGTAGAAAAATGAAGGTTACAGGCCTCAGGTCAATATGAGTTTGAGTTTTGAGTTTTTTGGCACATCGGCACACTTTAGGCCATGTCGTGCCCCCTCAGGTCAATATACGACCACTTTTGGCCATTCCGGGGTCCCAGGCTTCAGGCTGACACAGCCACTTTTAGCCAAAAAAAAAACTACAAGGGGGTCATTATGAACTATAAGCTTCAGGTAAACCTATGAACCTACAAGCTTCATAGAATCCCACCTATAGCCATCCGTTCGGTAAAGCCTATCTGATGATTCAATACAGAGTTGAATCCCTCAGAAACAAAGCTATACAAATATGTCACGTTTGGGAGTACCCCAGGATGCAGAACATCAGGGTAAAACTTACTGCCTGGAAATCATTTGAGACTATATCTACTAATTAATACATTATATAAAATACAATAATGACTAAAGATTTACTTAGCCCAAAGATCGCTAGAGCAGGGTACACTTCATCCGAGTACCCTAAGACACACGACCAGAAAAAATACAACTCACAACTCACAACGCAGGTCCAGTGGTCAAGCTGGTAACTCAGGAGCAAGTGGCAACTAAACACGGTCCTCATGGCCTTATATAAACTTCCTAAGGGGAATCCTCTCCTAACTTTACAATTTCTCAAAAAATAGTTATTTCCCCATTATGTCACAGCAGCGTTTTGGTAAGCCGTAAAACTTTTCAACACTGTAGAATCTAATTTTATGTTCTAGTTTTCAACAGTGACCTTTCAATAAAGGAATCTCAGCCAATCCTCCTTTACTTTTTCATTACCTAAAATAAAGAGCAGATTATTGTTACCTGCCGTTGACTTGTAGCACCAAAGTGCTGTATTCATTTTTGTCATTTGTAGCCTTGTAGGAGTAATATGTCTGAACTATAAAAGCTTTAAATAGCTTTGCTGAGGTGGTTGAATGTAATGTAAATGATGTTGACTATTTGTAGATCTAATGTTATATGCGAGTTCGTAATTCCAACCTTCAACAGAACACAAACAGTAATTAATGAAAGAGTGCAGTTCTTAACTAAAACAACAAGTTTATTACAAAATAAGGACACAGTCTTCGTCGTATCTTTGCTACAAGCGGTCTCTTTTGTCGCCCTTTGTCCGTTAATCGTTTCTAATCTATTTCCGTTCTAAGTTTTAAAATATACTGTCTCGCCACTAAGGAAATACCCAGTTAAACCCAACTTCTACGCGTCTTACTATTGTCTCATCACATATTATATGTATGAAGTAAATTAGATTACAAACAGGATCACAACGTCACGATGACCTGCCCGACAGTGTCAAAAGACGCAATATAAAACTTTATGGTCATATGACAAGGTCCTCTGAGCTCGCAAAGTCCTTCCTTCGGGGAGCAATACCAGGAAAAAGTAGAAGAGGCAGAAAGCGATTGGAAGACAACATCAAAGAAAAGAGGGGCCTTTCGCTGACAGAGACTCAAGGCTCTAGACAGAGAGTAACGGATAGCGAGACAGAATTGAAGTCATTGATAAACATGCATGACTAGATTGACACGCAGTAGGACGTAATCATCTTCTTTTTGAAGTAACGTGTGTATTCTAAAAGAGACGCTTGACAGATATGTATGTTACCCCAATGGTTCAACAGACTAAGTGATAAGTGAAAGTGAAAATCTAGACAGCATAGAGACCTCGTACCAAACAACAGATTAACTTTATACTCCACGATGTCAGCCCAAAATGAAACCTACTAATATGTCAACTGCAATTTTTACATTTAATATGAAAAAAGTTTCCAATGTGTATTCGTTATCTTAGCAAAAGTGTTTGACTGCCTTAAAACCACTATCAGATGGATAGGCTAATCTAATAGTTATCGACCCTTATCGGGATTCAGTAAGACATGCATTGACGAGACGAGGTGGTTCTTATTGGTAAAGAAGTTTGAAACGTGTGCATGTCTGGGATACATATTGTTTATTGCGATGTGTGCTTGTTGTCATTTGATATGACCCGCCAGGTATGTAGGGGGTAAAAATAAAACCTCGTTGTTTCTTGAAGCGTTGTCGTTGAAGTCTCAGCCCACATGGATAGCTCATGTAACTCATTGCAGTCATAAGATAAAGTTGGTATTAGAATTTAGTCGATTAATTTATACATAGTTTATCACAAAGCTTATATCAATTCACTCCGCCTGCCTGTCTGTCTGTCTGTCTGTCTGTTTCACATTTAAAGCACGTTATTTATCCCCTTCTCCATAATAGGATGAGGTATCAATTTTGGACAATTATTCATTGTTCCTAGCAAAACATTAATCAATATAAAAAAAATCAAACAATTAAGTAATTAAATAGTGGTGATAAATTATTTTTGTTTGTTTGATATCCAAAAAAGGGAAATAAATCTCAAAATATTGAGAGATAATGTAAATGTGGAGTTCTTATCTTTAGATAAACTTCTTTTTTTTTTAATTTGATTTATATTTTGCTTGTTTGTATTATTTATTCAATAACGAAATACGGGCACTCGTAGTTGTGGATCAGCTGATTACAAATTCTCTTCCTCGTTCCAATACAGTCATCCAAAGTTAAGATGAAATGACAAAAAAATATCTAGCTCATTGCTTAATATTATCTTATAACTTACAGACGCTCCTTCTTAGCAGAAGATAATTACGTCCTACGCCTTTCGCAGTATTGTCTGTCTTTGCTGTACGTTTTTTTCGCTATTTTTAGTAGCCCCCGAAAGGGGAAAAGACGCAATTAGTTTTCTGTGGAATGTCTGTCCGTCCGTCACGTTTAGATCTCGTAAACTAGAAAAGATAGTGAAAATCTGACACCAAATATTTTTGACTATTCAAAGTTTTGATGTAACGGCTACTTTTTTTCTTTTCTGAAAGCGAAAAATCTAATTTTTAAAATCACTTATGCAAGCAGTTTTTTCGTAAAAATATACTACTTTTACTACTATTCACTATTAATAGTAACAAACACAGGAGGCTCTTCAGAAGGGGAGATGACAATTTGCCATATTTTTAGCATATTTATGCAAATGGTTTTAGATTTTTGTCAAAAAATATTTTTTATTACTTTTGTATTGCTAAATTATATAAATTCTGAAATACTAACTACTACATTTACACACAAAAATAAGTTGTTTTTTTTTTAAGAGAAAAAATCTATTTAGTATGCATATAACTTGGACATAATTTAAAATAACAATTAATAATTAGTTTTTCATATTATCGAGTGAGCTGCAGTTTCTCCATATTCAAACAGTACACTTAACTAAAGGAATTTTTATTCTTTTTACAGAAATGTTTTTTCCTTGAGGATTTAAGTAAGAGATTGACCTTATACAAAACAATTAGATCAATTAGATATTCATTATAAGACATAAGTTAGGCCAGGTTCAAATCTAACTTCACATTAACTTTCACATATTTTGGTCTGCTGGACCGCTGGGACACCACACAAGATCTGTTAACCTTCTTTCTCAATTCTTCTCATTTGTCTATGATAGAATTTCATTCTGATGTTCTTTCTGAAAATATTGAAACCTCCCTTTACCTGCCTGGGTGGACCACTTCGGCGGCCGATTTTGAGTTTGTGTTTTCACACAAACTGTCCTTGAAACCTTGTTTTTTTTTTTATATTAACTCTGTCTAGTAAACAGTTTGCACACTTTATTTGTCCCAACCCAATATCGGATGAAGTTGAAAATTTGCATAATTATTTATTTTACCCGTCAATAAAAAAAAAACAAAAAAAAAAACCAATTAGTTAAATAACTATTACTAATTATTTTTATATGTATCTTGAACTAGGGAAAGAAATTGTACTTGACTGAAGTGATGGTATAAGCTGAAACAGTCTCCGTTTAAGGTCGCCGCTTTAAAATAAGTTTGAAACTAACAATGCATAACTATACAATCTTTTATTTTCATAAGCAACTCACTAGCAGAGTGTTGGCTGGAGTAGGCGAGAGCCATGAGTTCGAATTCAGGTCCTTCCCCCTCTTTTTTTATGTCTTTAAAAAACCGATTGACGGTAAAATTCACACAGATCTCCGTTTCTTTTTTCCATCTCCTTTATGTCTCCAACTGGTCTAAACCCATGGGCGTAGCCAGGATTTTTTTTCGGGAAAAAAATTATATGTATTTATGTGTTAGTGTGTACATAATCTTTATTACATTCTGACCCTTCATTCTTTCGGAAGACGTTTATTGTGCCCTAGAATAGGTTCTTCCATGAGTTAGTGAAAAAATTGTAGACTCCCCGACATTACTAGCAAAAGGGTCTGGGGGAGCGCTAGGAGCTCCCCCAGCGCGGGGCGAAGCCCCGCCGCCAAGCACTATTTCTGATATTGAAAACCAACAAAATGCATATTCTGAGGTATCTACAGTCCATTTTAATGCTATTAAAAAGTTTTATTTCAAAAACCTAATGTGCTATTCTTACTGACTTAGACCCTCCCACGCCGTTCGGAGCATTTGACGTCAAGCAGTTTCCATAAAAATCTGTCACTGGTAATGTCTGAAGCCTCTTCCCACCTACCATGAGGACCTCTATGAATGAGTGGCGTCAAGTTGTACTAGGATATCATTGCAACTCTTCTTATGCGTAATTCATTTTGTCGGAGAACATGTCCCGCAAACCTCATGCGTCGTTCTCTCACAATCTTACTAAGGGGTCGACTCCCAGTTCGGCATAGGATTTCCTTGATTTAGATCCGATCGCTATAACTGACTCCTGAAATCTGTCTTAGCCATCTTTGTTGAGCTATATTTAGTGTTTTTCAATTTTGGCAGATGACTATTCACTGCAGTTTATTAATGGAGCCCTGCCACTGGTAAAAATGTGTAACCTCTCTTGAATACGCTCTTGGAATTAAGTAACTGTAGTTTGCTTTAGATTTTATATCGAAAAGAGAAGTTTTATCGTCAAAATCTTCTGTTGGGGGTTTTCCACCTCAAAATGCTCTGTAGGGGGATCTTAGACTCAAAACCATCTGGAGGGGTTTTAAACTTTAAAAAAAAAGCCATCTGTAGAAGAAACTCAAAACCCCCGATTGGCTTGGCTACGCTCAAATAATTTTAGTGTGTAATTTGCTTTTTTTTTATATTGAAGATGTATTTTTAGCACCAAACCCCTCTGAATGGGGGTTTAAACTCAAAACCCCTTTCGGCAACGCTCATAGTATTTTGAGTGAGTAATTTGCTTTTTTTCTTACACTGAAGATGGCGGGGGGTTTAAATTCAAAACCCCTTTGACTACGCTCATAGATTTTAGAGTGAGTAGTTTTCTTTTATTTAAATTGAAGAGGTACTTTTTAGCTTCAAACTCCACTGGAGGGGAGTTTAAACTCAAAACCCCATAGACTACACTCAAAATTTGCTTTTTTTTTTATTATTAAAATGAGGTATTTTTTACCTTCAAACCCCACTGAAGTGGGGTTTAATCTCATAACTGAGTCAAAACCCATTTAGCTACGCTCATAACATTTTGAGTGCGTAATTAGCTTTTTTTTATATTAAAGAGGGGGTTTATCGTAAATTTTAGACGGGGTTTTAAAATCAAAATCTTCCTTAACTGTGCTCTTGGAATTAGGGGATTTTCGTTTGCATTTTTTTTGTTTTGTTTTATAGAAGAGGGGGAGTTAACTGCAAAAACCCCAGGTAGGGGGTTTAAAACTCAAAACCCCTGGTAGGGGGTTTTAAACTCAAAACCCCTAGTAGGGGTTTTTAAACTCGAACCGCTCTGGTAGGCGTTTTAAACTCGAACCCCCCTGGTAGGGGTTTTTAAACTCGAACCCCCCTGGTAGGGGTTTTTAAACTCGACCCCCCCTGGTAGGGGGTTTTAAACTCAAAACCCCTTTGGTTGTGCTAGGGCAAGTGATGGTTTAGTATTAAAATCTCACCTAAAATAAACAAAACCTAAGCAAAAATCAGTCACTAAATTCCGACTCTCCCCCCCCCCAACGGGGGGATTTCATTTCATTCATTTGAACCCCAAGAACCCCCCCTGGCTACGCCCATGTCTAAACCAGTTATAGGATAATAGCGTATTGAGAAAGCCAAAAGCATGACATAGCGCTAAACAAAAACTATTGTTAAAAATATTTCTAATGACACAGATTAATTGTTGTTGGTCTAGATATATTACACATTTAACATGACTGATCCAAACTGATACAATTACACTTAATGTAACCTTTTTTTTTTGTTTTTATTGTGTTTTTTTTCTTCCTCTCTTTTAGTTATTATTATTTTATTTTTTTTTGCCTCATAGAATGAAACACCGTCACAAGAGACTCAAAGCCAACACACCTATAGAAACACACACACACACACAAACACTAACACAATAAAAACTATAAAATAACACATTTTCACGAAGACCATATTGAATCAATGTGAGACTCTCTTGCCACCCCTGGGTGTGGATGTGGGACCCTCTGGTATGTAGATATTCTCAACTCGCTTAAACAAACCTGGCATGTGAATTGTTCTGTCAGGCTCGTGTTATCGTAGGAATAAAAAAAAACCAATCAAATCAATAGTTTGTCTGGAGCCTGCTTACTTTTAAATGTACATTGATTATGTGTTTCCAAACTTCTGTATAGTCAACTATTTACAGACTTATATAATAAAATCGATAATTGGAATTAAAAGTTACTTTATTAAGTTTCTTTACAAAAAAAAAACGGTACAATTATACAACTTTTTAAAGGACTTGTAACTAAAAAAGGACTTGAAAGGAGTTTTAAAAACTTATTTTGTATACATAAAGTTTGCGATTTGATTTTGACTAATTTAGATCAATGTTTTAGACCAGTGATTTCCAAAGTGGCCTATATAGACCCCCAGGGGTCTACGAAGACTTCCAAGGGGTCTACGAAAGTGAAAAAGTAAATTGGGGTCTATGGGATGGGCACGGGGGTCTATGATAATGAATCTCATTTAAAATCTCAATGAATTTATAGAAGAGAGTTCACTAATTTCTTGACGTCTATAGGATTGTAGTCATGGTTTTCTATCTTCTTATGTAGTTTGTTGTAAAAAAAAATATTTCTCCAAATGACATATATTTCTCTATACTGCTGGCTGAGTCAACTTTGTATGGTAATGGGATATTTTTATTGACATATGTTTGATTTATTGTAGATAAAAGAAAATCTACTAAAAAAAAACAAAACAAACAAACAACTCTGTTCTTTGTGAAAACGTATACAATGATACTTAGGACAAATTAATATTTAATGTTTGGAAGGACTACTTCATAGAACAACAAATCTTAAATGAAACATCTCCGAAACAAGGGATGCTGAGCTTGCAAACCATTTATAACAAAACGTTTCTAGTGTGTTTGTTGATTGTATGTTGTTGATATGGTGTGCAAAGGTGCATGCGTTCAATATAATAAAGTGTTGTTCTCCGCCATGACACTCATTGTGGTTGTTTGTTAATGCTATAACAAAACGTTTCTAGTATGTTTGTTGATTGTATGTAATATGTAGTAACTATTATTTTGGTTTAAATCTGAATTTTTTAAATAAAAAGATATGACTTAAAATGTAGCTTACAATTACTCTTTTTTACTTTTCGATTCTATTAGAAACTAGTTTTAAAAACGTTAAATTTGACGTTAATGAATTTTCAAAAATGAAATACCGTATAACTGAGGCAGGGGGTCTACCAAAAACAGGAAAACATTGCAAGGGGTCTGCGAGACAAAAAAATTTGGGAACTCCTGTCACTCTTTTATTTCTGCGGATAGAGTTACCCCACGAAAAAACAAGAAGGGGGGAGAACAAGTATTCATCGGTCACTACGGATGGCTACCTGGTCGTGCGGTTTGCGTGCTGGACTGTCTTTTGGATTTATCGATAGTCCCGGTTCAAACCCTGCCTGCTCCCATCCCCCGTCGTCCTGCGGGAGGTTTGGACTAGGAAGTAAACTATCTTCAACTCTGAAGGAACATCCGAAATATGTAAAACATTTTACAAACAAACATTTCAAAAACACTAAATAGCAGCGCCGGACTTAACTATTGTGAACAAGAAACTATGGAAAGAGAACAAGTAATCTACTATGTATATTCACCCGTCATTAGATAGCAGGGCTAATTTGAACCCATGTAAGGCACTATGTGAAACGGATTTCGCGGGGCCAAGTTTGGGTAGGGAAGCAGATAATAAGTGAAATTTAAGAGTTTGTATTAGAAAATAAATTCGTCTATGCATTTTATTAATTCTTTACTACATACAGAATTACTTTAGGAGCCTTACGTTTAACAAAGTCATACAGTATATCATAATAATTCAGTTTCTTACATAGATCACGCTCAATAGCAGGAATTACCAAATGTTTCAATCTGTCTTTGAGAATTGCTGACCTCAAGTAATTCTTCATTAGTTTCAGGCGCGAGAAGCTTCTTTCTCCAGATTACACAATTACAGGTATTGCATAATGCCGGTTTTTTATCATCGTGCGTAGGATCTGCGTTTTCCATATTGAATGACACCCCAAAATGACAATTTTTTGTCTATATTTTTCAGGAATTGTCTGTTTGTTTTTTTTCAGTTTTCTAAAGATTTTAATAATTTCCGGAGATTTCCATGACTTTTTGCGTATATTTTGCAATTTCATGAGATTTCAAGGAGCTCCTGGTAATTAGGAGGCTGCGAGAATTATGTTATAAGTTATAAAATGGTTTAATTTAAGAATTTATACACCTAGAATTGCGCGGGCCCTATTAAAGTGTCGGTCCTACTGAAGTATTAATTCCCCTTGTTGCTTTGAAACGAATTTTGAATTACCCGTAATTAATTGTTTAAATGGATACTTTTTAAAAATGATTTATGTCTTCTTTATGTCATTGAATGATTGTGCGAAGTTTTAACTTGATCTGAGAATGTGTGTGGGAGAGATATTGTGTACGTATTTTGTACCTGACAGACAGAGTGATTTGATATAAGCTTAGTAAAAAGCATGCATATTTCAATTTAAAATGCTAACCTGGTATTGATTCACTAGGCAAGTATCGTAACTGTAGCCATTGCAAACATGACTCAACAACTGATAAAAGAATTTCAATTCTGGGAATTATACTACGAGAATAAATACAAATGAACTAGTCGACCCGCGGCGTATGCCGCTATTTAGCAGGACCGGCCTTAGGCCACTGCGACCTATGCGGTCGCAGTGGGTCCCACACTTTCATAGGCTCCCCGCTCTAGTTCAAGGAGCTCCAGGAAATCTCATGAAATTGCAAAAAATACGAAAAAGTCCTGGAAACCTCCTGAGATTATTAAAATCTTTTAAAAACTCTTTGAAATTACCTGAAATATAGACAAATTGTCATTTTGGGGTGTCATTCAATATGAAAAACGACAATCCTGTCGCAGTGAAAGTTACGTTGGGTAACTCTAGTCTGATTAGCAGAAAAAAATAGTAATCGTTACATGACTTTGTCATCTAATGCAAGAGAGTCCGCGTACATGCATGTCCCGTATGGTCGGGCGACGAAGATAATTATATATAAATATAGATTGCCCTAGCAACGAGCGAAGTTTCTATAAATCAATTATGGAGATAAAAATAAAATGTTATTTAACCTTGGTTAGGCCAGTTATAGAATATGCCTCCTCTGTTTGGGAACCCTCAACTCAAGAAAACATTAAGGAACTGGATCAGACACCAAATTATGTAAATGCAAATTTAATAAGGACGCCTTGAACATATTTGTGTGCTTTCTAAGAACATTTTCTGTTGGGTTTTTTTTCCATGATATGTAGATGACTCGATTTCTTTTTTATTTTTTTATTTTTTTTGCTGCTATTTAAACAGAAGTCATCACTGTCACTTGCAAAAATAATGGGGAAACTATCCACAAATCAAACAAAGCATTAGGGTTTATTAAAAGAATTGTCTATAAACCAAATAAGAACATGAAATTAAAATGTTATTTAACCTTGGTTAGACAATAAAAGAATACGTAATTCTCTGTTTGGGACCCCTCAACTCAAGAAAACATTAAGAAACTGGAACAGACACAAAATAGAGCAGTGATATTTATATTACAAACGAATATTCACATTTGACTAGAGGAACACCTTTAGTAAAATCACTAAATTTAGAAAGCTTTCAGGATATAAGTAAAGTAGCAATTATGCATAAAACACTGAAATATAATCTTCAAATGGAAAAACAAAAACTATTAAAATACTCAGAAAGACACAAAGATAAAGGCACATTCCTTGTTCAATATGCTAGGACAAATTTGTACTAATACTCCTTCTTCCCTAGTGCTATTAAAGCATTGGTCAGCCAGGCAAACCATTGAATGTGCAGAATTTAAGTCGCATGCATGACTAGATTTCTCCAGGGACACGCTTAGGGCGTAATCATCTTCTTTTTTTTGAAAGTAACGTCTGTATTTTATATGACACGACAGACAGGTGGGTGTGTATAAATATCAAGGTGTGTAAATTGGGTATGGAAAATGTCCCCCCCCCCATCTTTTGTTACGTTCTGATGTGGTAGTAGTTTTAATTGTGGTGTGTGAATGTGTGGTGTGTGTGGTGTGGGGGGTTCAAGGTAAATATTTGTTGTGTCAACATAGTTTGAAGTTTTTAGTGAAGCGGTTTTTAATCATTGTGAATATGGAAGAACTGAAAGGTGCCGTATTTTTTAAGTTACGAATGTATATTTGTATTCATCAGGTATTGCAATTTAGTTATAATGCTTGAATTTTTGTTAAAGTGAACAACTTTCAAATGAAAAATATATGTGTAACAACAACTTTGGTTTTAAAACAAAATTTTCAGATTAACAGAAAGGTTCTGGATTCAATGCATTCCCTCTATGATGTCATGGATGAAGAAAGACTGGACTATGAGTTGTTCTATTTTATTACTTCCAATAGAACGGCCAGCATTTTAATGATCCTCTCTAACAGACTTTTTGACTTGTGATTTCTAGGATCTGTTTTGTTGAATTGAACGGCCCTCTCTCTCTCTCTTTTTCTCTCTCGCTCTCTTTGTTTCTCTCCTTCTTTCTTCTATTTCTTATCTCTCTCTCATTACTCTTTTTGTCTCTCTCTCTCTCCTTCTCTCTTGATCCGCTCTTGTTGTACACTCTGCACATCGAAATACTCTCCAATTCAGACTATTAACTTGAATTTTAACGGTCCGCTATTTCTTTCCTTGTCTTTCTCTTTATATCTCTTTTCTTTCCCTCATCTTTCTCTCTCAGTCCTTCTATCTCTTCCTCTCTCTCTCTCTCTCTCTTTCTGTCTCTCTCTCATTCTAGAACCCCTTTTTAGCACCCTGCGAATAGAAATGGTATCTCATATAATCTCATTCTCTCCCTCGCTTTCTCTATCTCTCTCTCCATCACTCTCTCTCTCTCTCCTTCTCTCTGACCCCTACCTCTATTGTTGCACCCTGTTTATCAAAATGGTCTCCAACATAGACGTTTGATTTGATTTGGATAGTCCCGCTATATAACACCACCCCCACCCTTACCAAAGACTCATGTACATAATTTTAGCAGGTAAATTCTAGTATCACCTCCCACATCACACACACACACACAGATACACAGTTAGACTTAAAAACAATCTCTGAATATGCTCGATTCAATACTGAAATATTTAAAAGGCTCTAGTTCGCTTATCATCTCCCCCCCCCCCCCACAAGCCTCTCAGCCAGACAGCCAGACAGCAGTCTCAATGTGTTCTAAGAACACTACAGACCCAACACACAAGTAAATTACAATCTTATCTGAGCTGGGTTGTCAAAAAAGGGCAGGTCAAAATGTTCTTCTTAAGCACAGGGGAACACGTGGACTGTCCAAACCAAGTTGGGAGCCAGCTCATTTACCTGTGCACTGAAAGAAATAATCAAAGTGTTTCTGGAACATATTTTGGGTGCACTATAGAAGGAATAGCCGAGAGTACAAACTTCAAGATGAAACTACATGTGGAGTGCATCTTACTGTTACTAATCGACGTTGTTGATAGAACTTCAGTAATTTATAAGCTAAACTATGTTATAGGATAAGTTATTTGTAAAAGTCTATCACGAACTCAATGCCTTATACTTTTACTTATATACTATTGATACTACTCATAAAAGTATGTAAAATAATTATACACTCTGTTGATTTAACAATGAAAGTGAACTTTCCGTGATTACAAACTCTAGCAACCGGTTATTGAATGGGTCTCGGTTTGAGGCTAACAGCAATCATTAACCGATGACAGTTTGATAGTCTTTTATAAATAAATAAATAATTAACTTCAGTTAGTCTTTTATAAATAAATAAATAGCTTCAGTTAGTCTTTTATAAATAAATAAATTAATAAATAAATAGCTTCGAAGGAGGAAACGATTAGGCCAAAGGGTAGTAAAACAAGACTCCGGTGGGGGTGCCTGTGTGGGTGCCAGAGCTTCCTCATTGCACTGTGCGGAGTTGTAAATAAAGCTCCCACAGCCTTGTCACAATCCAGGCGCCGTTCCTCAAGGGGGCGTTACATCAATGGCGTGTCTTGCGCGGTTAGCCTGATATAGAAAAGGAAAATGGCCGGGGGTCCTGGTGTACGCAGCCTCTGGCCGCAAGTTTGACCCCGCCAGACAGAACAGAGCACACTGTTCTCATTCAGGTCGGCTAGAGGAAGCTCTTGTTCACTTTTGCTGGCCTAGAGTTCCAAGAGCCGAAGGCTCAACTCTACCTGACTGTTTCAAGACACCAGTCATGAACAGACGAGAGATGAATGTTGTGTTGACATTAGAGAAGAAACAATAGAGTTCCGCCCAGGAGATAGCATGACTAAATGCATGACTAAATGCATGACTAAATGCATGACTAAATGCATGACGCGTAAGACGTAATCATCTTTTTTGAAGTAACGCCTGTATTGCATAAGGTAAGATACGAAAGAGAAGTAGAATTGTAGTGCTCAAGGTAGACCTTGTTATTTTGTGATGTTCTGTTACTAAACACCTGCACCTTCATTGAGTCTTCTCCTCCAGAGCAGGGGCGGACTGGCTATATGGGCATTCGGGCAAATGCCCGGTGGGCCGGTATCCCAATGGGCCGTTAGGACCACAGTAAGTATCTTCTTTTTTTTAAATCACGTCTGTATTTTATAAGATAAGGGCCGCATGGATGCCACTATTAATTTGTTAAATTTTTCATAGTATTCCTTTTTCAGGGGAAGGGGCCTCTGAGCGAAGAATTTTGTTTAAAATCTTTTACAGACTCTAGTAAGGCCTACTCATTTAATCGAACACATTTTCCGAAATATTGTAATAGTCTACATCGGTAGAGCTTAAACCTTTTAGGGCCTATACACTTTACGATTAAATAGCAACATAAAGCCTTTATTCCTTATAAGGACATAGTGTTCACTGTAAGCCTGTGTACAGCTATGGATACATTATCAAATTTAACATAATGATTTTGACGACAGGTAGACCTAGAACTGGATGTCCATCATATAATATACAATTTATGGGCCGGATGGTTTAGAAATGCCCGGGCCGGTTTTGATACTCAGTCCACCCCTCCTCCAGAGTATTACAATATTAAGGTAGAGTAGAAACTGACTTCAGCTACAGTTCTTGTAGCTTTTCATCAATATTTATTGTTTTCTGAAACACCATGCATGTATTTTTTGTTCCTGTAATTCTAAAGAATAGCAAGAAAAAGATGAAATCCCATCAGTGTACGAGCTTAAATTAGCACAGGGTCTGGATTCTGTTATTTAAACCATCCAATTATATACTTATATACCTATTTTGTTATGTGTTAAATCAAATAGTACAATTGGTAAAGGTACAAATAGTGTACAGATATTTGTTGATCAACTATTTGGTTGTTTTTTTGTCTGCCTTTTCTTTCGTTCTACTTCAAGCGCCCACTTCATGACACGTACGTGTGATTGCCAATATAGACATATCGTAAGGTCAATCTAGTTGCTATTATTGTGAATCGTCTTTAACTAAACGCTATTCACATATATTGGCACCATATTTGTCATTCACCTTCTACGTCACATGTAGAGTCTCGGCCTAGATCTAGCTATAATGGGCTTTAATTTGGCGATGACTCTTTCCTAAATCAGCAATTCGGCCTACGGGTGGACTGGGCTCTATAGCTTACTAGAATTATTCTGGAATCTAAAACTATAAAAAGAAAATTTAAAAAAAAAAAAGCTTTGGGGAGGTCACTTAATAAGCGTGTAATTGTATGTAATAGATACATTATTTAAGGGCGGTGTGGCCATATGTTGTTGCTCTTCTTCTGAAATGACATATTTTGATGTCTTGCAATAAAACGAGTAGTAGGGTTGTTACATTTTCTTATTCGAAATTACTGAAGCGTAGGGTAGTGCTAAAATTTGATAACACAGTCCGAGGGAGATAAACTTCGTAATTGCCATAATCTAGACAAGGTAAGATTAGCTCGCATAGAGTACAATTAGGCCAAAGAGAAAAGAAATAATCGGAGTCTTTGTTCATTGTCCTATTAGTGTCGACTTCTTAGTTGAATTATTTAGAGTATGCCTTTATATCTGAATTATTTGCATTTCTATTTCTATACTAGTGGAGTTTAGGATACCGCATTTCTCTGTAATCTAAAATTTTATACCAAAATAGTAATTAACAGTGTAATACAAATGAGGCATATATTTAAAACTTTAGTGACTACACACACATAAAGAACAATGTTTTTATAATTACAGAGTAACAAAAGCTTGACAGGCGGATAGGAGGTGGTCATGCAATACCATTGTTTAATTAGTACGCTATTTTTGTTAAATCATACAGTACCGTTCTAAGTCATTAACTTTGGTTGTGGTTAAGCGCTTGGATTCCGAACCCTGAGGTCTTGGGTTCGAGTCTCGGTGAAGACTTCGGGATTTGAGCTTCGAATTTTTAGGGCGCCCCCTGAGTTTACCCAACTCTAGTGGGCACCTAACTCTAGTGGGTAACTAATTTTAGTGGGCACCCAACTCTGGTGGGCATCCAACTCTGGTGGGCATCCAACTCTGGTGGGCACCCAACTCTGGTGGGCACCCAACTCTAGTGGGCACCTAACTCTGTTGGGCACCAAACTCTAGTGGGCACTTAACTCTGGTGGGCAACACGGGAGAGGGAACTCGTGTGGGGCTCAAGGGGGTCGTGACTAGCGACACACCGGATGTGAATACATGATCACTTCGGATAAGGCGGGACTTCGGACAGAGGGATTGGTGAAGAGCCGATGCCTCATCCTGGCCATGGATAAAAGCCTTTCCTTGGTCAAGAGGTCCATAATAGGGAAGGGGACGTTCTCGGACCTTAAGGAAAACTGAATCAGGTACCTTTACGTTTAACCAGGCTTCGGCTACAATGTGGGCACATGACATGTGGTTCAAATTCTGCAACAAGGTCCGTAGAGTCTGGCAGCATTTGCGTCGCTCGGGCCGAGGCCATCCATGGGGCTAAAGAGGCCATAATAAACGATAATTGGGCAGCACAGAACGAGGCACTGCCCCATTCGTGCTTTTACTTTGGCCTGTTTCGGCTTAATTTGAATGGCCGACACCGTAGAGAGTCAGTAGGAACAGTGGCGCCTATCTTGCAAGAGTTTCCACAGCTCCGAGAGCTGCGGGGTAACGCATCTGCAGAGTCACTTGACCTGTATGAGAGATTTAAGGCATTAAGCCAAACAGCTGAGCTACTCGCCAGGACTCTACGGTAGGACCAGCCCTTCCAGCTATGCTACCACTCGGAGTATATCTCAGGAGCCGGAAACGAATAAATGTTTTTTTTCTATCTGATTTTGCCACGTATTGAGTAACCATTGGCCACCGCTTCGGTTGCTATCCATAAATTTAAACCCTAAGGCAGCGTTCACACTAGAACACAAATGTTTTCCAACTGAAATAAAATGATGAAAACAGGTACAATTTAAAAGTGAATGTTCCTAGACAAATAGTCGTGCACGATGCAGATTTTTGAGATTTCAAAATGTACACATTTTGATACAGTAACTCCTATTTAAAGTAGTAGATTATTATTAAATCTTCATGTGGCTTAGTGACCAAGTGGTTAAGTGCTTGGCTTACTTTCCTTTTTGTATTGTTTTGTATAACTCTATTCCAAACAGATAATTTAGCAGATGTGAGTGGACAAGCTGGGCAGTGGTGAGCATACGTGCACAAGGTCAGCCTGGAGCAACAACTGAACGTAACGAGCTGAACTTAAATTAATGAGCGGAACTGAAGTCAAACAGAAATTCGAGGTTGTAGCCCCATAGATACGCCAAGTATCTACTCCACTATTATGTCCACAAGGGTGGTCAACACAATAGCTATTGTTGCTTGTGTTGTGATCGCTGTGCTGGTGACGCTTCACTTGCTGCCCGGCACGCTTACGTGTGTTAGCCAGACCTCAGATGACACACAAAAGGCCAACGTTCGAATCCAAGGTAACGGCTTACGTTAGATGTATGACAGGGTGAAATTCGACATGATTACAAGGTTACAAAGACAGTTTGTGTGTTAACACAAACTCAAAGTCGGCCCCCGAGGTGGTCCAACCAGGCAGGTAAAAAGGCAGGTTTCAATATTTTCAGAAATAATATCAGAATGAAATTCTATCAAAGGCAAATGACAGAGAAGAATGGAGAAAGAGGGTTGACAGATCGTGTAGGGTGCCCCAACGGTCCAGTAAACCAAGAGATAGGTGAAAGTGAATATGGGGCTAGATGTGAACCTGGCCTAACAGATGTCTTATAATAAATATCTTTTTGATCTAATCGTTTTCTAAAGGGTAATCTCTTATTGAAAGCCAAAAGAAAAAAAAATTCCGTAAACAGAATTAGAGATCTTTTCGTTATGTGTTTTCTGGTATTTTATAGTCACTGTATAAAATTTTATTTTCCTATAGTTAAGTATTCTATATGAATGATACTGCTCTGCAGTTTACGTGGCAATATAAAAACCTACTTATTAATGCTTGTTTTAATTTATGTCCAACTTATATGCATACTAGATTTTTTCTCTTTTAAAAATGTAAACATTTTTTTTTTTTGTAAATGTTTAGCTAGTATGACAGAACTTACTTAACTTAGCAACACAAACTTTAAAAAAAAATTGACAAAAATCTAAATTTATTAGCATAGATGTGTTAAAAATATAGTAGATTGTTGATGCCCCTACTAAAGAGGCCCCCCCCCCCCCGTGTTTGTTACTATTAATAGTGAATAGTTGTAAAAGTGGTGTATTTTTATGAAAAAACTGATTGCATAAGTGATATAAAAAAATAGATTTTTCACTTTCAGAAAAGAAAAAAGTAGCCGTTGCATCAGAACTTTTAAATGATCTAAAATATTATGATGTCGGATTTTCACTTTCTTTTATAGTTTACAAGATCTAAACGGGACGGACGGACGGACAGACATTCCACACAAAACTAATAGCGTCTTTTCCCATTTCGGGGGCCGCTAAAAAAGGTTGCTTATATTTGAATACTCTATTTCTAAAGTATGACCTTCTGTCGTTTACTGTGAAAGAGCGCGTTACTGACAGTGACGATTGCAATAAAATTATAGATTAGGTTGGCTATGAATAGAGTTCTGTGTGTAAGGGGTTTCTGAGGGTTTTTTTTAACGAAAGAGCTAGAGAATAGACTCGAAGAACAGGTTGACGACATTGACAAGGTAAACAGGAAGTTGTAAATTATTATTTTTTTTTTTTATCTGAGCTAGGTTTCTATTTATGGCCAATTGTGTGTGCTGTTAACCTAATGTATATCTCTCACGACGACACGACAATAGCCAAACATTCTTTATTACAAAGTTTATATCAACTCACTCTGTCTGTCTGGTACAAATTTTCCCGGGCTTGCTGCCCTGCCTCATCGTGGCGCCCGGGTGGAAACGGTCGTGAGAGGGGACGAGTAGGCTAAATGGGTGGCGAAACAAGGCTCCCGCGGGAGGGCCTAAGAGGGTACGAGAGTACATTGCACTGTGCGGGGATGTAAAAGAGCCCCAGCAGCTATCTGTCAACGTCCAGGCGCCGTCCCTCAAGGCGTGTCCCGCACGGGTAGCCAGTATATTAAATGAAAATGGCGGGTTCCCAGTGGTTCGGCCTTTGGCCGCGTCTTTAGTCACCTAGTCGCGAGTCCGGAGTGTCCGTGTCCATTGGAAATAAACGCAAAATAAAATAAGTTTAACCCCGAGTCTCACCACCCGCCAGACAGGGTGGCGGGAAGGAGGAACTCGCCGCCCACTTCAGGCCGGTAGAAGGGAGCACTTTTTCGCTTTTGCTGGCCTTAGAGTTTTAAGTGCCACGCACAACTCTACTAGACAATTTCAGATGGTACAAATTTTGGACACGTTATATATTCCGCACCAATTCATTATTCAAGTTAAAACTTTACACAATTATTTATTGTACCTAACAAAACTTGAATCAATTTAAAAAAAATAAAAAAAAAAAACAAAATCAGTAACTTAATTTCTGGAAATTAATTATTTTGTTTGACACCATAAAGGGAATTTAATCTTTAAGTATTAGGAGATAAAGCTCAATTCCCCCCATAGATGATTGTACAGGTTATTTCTCCCACATCTATTCTCTGATAAAGTTGAAACTTACACAAATATTTATGGTAACTTATAAAGAACGAATCAATTAAAAAATTAAACATTAGTCAATTATTTATTAGTAATTAATTATTTTGTTTGATATAGAAAAAGTGAGATAAATTCTACTTTATTGAAAGGTATAGTTTTAAATGTGGAGTTCTTCCCCCTAGATAAGATAAGCTTTGTAACACTGTACCTTTCAATTAATTTTTACATGAAATCCCAGAACTGACCAATGAGTTGCACAAATTTAAGTCACTCGTTGACACAGGATCACAGCGACAGCAAAAGTCGGGCCTACCAAACATCCCAAGAGACTCGCCACCTGCACATGAAAACTTTGTGGAAGATTTAGGCTCAGGTAAAAGCACGTACGTGTGTTTGTGTGATGTGTATGTGCTCGTGTGTTTGTGTATGTACTCGAGTGTGTGTGTGTGTGTGTAGTGTGTATATTTGCTAATATCGCTTAAATAGCTTGTCTAGAGAAATTTTCTTTAAAAAAAATAATGATGAATCCAATCTTCTTATAAATTAATGGCGTTACTTCAAAAAGAAAAGAAAAAGGTAATTACGTCCTACTCCTTTCACCTGTCAATCTAGTCTTGCATGTTAACACTTAACTTAAAACTCTGGCTGATTCAGGCAACCCATTCCATTCGCTAATAGCACTAAAGAAGAAGGAGCATTTATTCGAATTTGTCCTAGAATAAAAAAATGTGCCTTTATCTTTGTGTCTTCATGAGTGTTTTATTAGATTTCGTTTTTGTATTTGTAAATAATGATTCAGTGTTTTATGTATAATTGCTAAAGCTTTTTATTCTTCTGTCCTGAAGTAGATAAAGTCATGGTCAAGGTGGATAGTAGGGGATAATGCTGGTGATAAGAGGGCGCCTTATGGCAGAAAGCCTACTTAAAAGTCATGAATATTACCCTAGCTGTATGGCAATAGAGAGGCCAGCTGAAACCCTGTATAACGTTTCTCGTTTGAATGCAAATTAACTACAACCTCTTCTTTCTGATTAATATTTTGGCGGGTTCAGACCACTGGCGGATCCAGGGGGGGGGCAGTAGGGGCGATCGCCCCCCCCCCACTCGGCCGACCCCCCCCCACTCGGCCGACTCCCCCCCCCCACCCCGCGAAGGGAGGGGGGCGGACGAATTTTAGTATAGAATTCACACAATTTGTATACGAATTCATTACTTATGTTAATAATATATACTAATTATTTATATTTCAACCTATTTTTAGATTATTTCGCCCCCCCCCCTCTAGTATGTTGGCCGATTTGGTGGGGTCGGGAGGGGGCGATGGTATCAATCCCGCCCCCCCCCCCCCATAAACTTTCGAGTGGGGGGGCGGTCCAATTTCTTTGTAGAAATCACTGCTTGCTAACAGAATCAATTAAATATCTATGTGATTAAAACTTGTTATTAATATTTTAACCGATCTTTGTATTATGTCGTTCCCTGTTTGCCAATTTATCTCTGCTGCCCTTCCCACCTAAACCTTTTGAAGGGGGGCGGTCCTACTTTAATGGAGAAATCATAGTTTGTGAACAAAATTAGTTGAATTAATATATAGATTTATATTATGTCGCTCGCCTTCTTGTATCTTGGCCGTTTCGGTGAGGTTGGGGGAGGGGAAAATTGCATGTACTGCCCTTCCCACTCTAGCCCTCTGAGTGGGGGGGGGGGGGGGCGGTCCTATTTTTATGGAGAATCATAGTTTGTGAACAAAATTAGTTGAATATCTATATAATATAAACTATATATTGATATGTGAACTCATAGTATATTATGTCGTACCACACTCTAATCTCAAATTTTATCATTAGTAAAATTTAAATGAAAAAGGGTTGTACCAGGTGGGAGGGGCGATTCATGCAATCGCCTTTCCCCCATCGGACAAACCAATACTTTTTCTTTTTGTACCGCTCCTCCCATTTCCAGACAGAGTTTGTGTAATTTCACATGAATTTATCATAACTATTTTAAGAAAGACTTTGCATTCAAAAAATTAGAATTCAAACGAAATTTTTCAGTATAAGAGTCACGATTGAGATGAGTTCTAAACTCAAATGAATGAGATGAGTTCTAAACCCAAATCATTTTTTCATAGTCGCCTTTTTCTAACCTTTACTCAATCTGATATTTTTCTAGTTAAATAAATTTGGGACTATAACTCACAATTTATACATTGATTTTATTGAATATTATTTATCGAATAATTTTTTTTCGGCGGAGATCCTCAAAGCCAAAATCTAAATATGTGGGGTATCTTATCTTTTCAAGGAACAAATCGGATTTTTTGCAATGTATTAAGGGCCTATAAATTCATATTAGAATATTTTTCAAGTACAAAATTATTCAATAAATCCTTTTTAATAGTATTAATAATGAGTTTTAGGTCAGGAGAATACGTTTCTTCTGTGAAGTATGCAAGAAAACTCTTTTGGCAGCGGGGCTTCGCCCCGAACTCCATTGATGAATAATGATCTGTAGATGTCAGGAGAATGCGTTACTGCAATGAAGAATGCAACAAAACGCTTTTGGCGGCGGGGCTTCGCCCCGAACTCCATTGGTGAATAATGAGTTGTAGATGTCAGGAGAATGCGTTACTGCAATGAATAATGCAAGAAAACACTTTTGGCGGCGGGGCTTCGCCCCGAACTCCATTGATAAATAATGAGCTGTAAATGTCAGGAGAATACTTTTCTGTAGTGAAAAAAGCAAGAAA
The DNA here is from genome assembly GCF_947242115.1 of Biomphalaria glabrata. NCBI lineage: Eukaryota > Metazoa > Mollusca > Gastropoda > Planorbidae > Biomphalaria > Biomphalaria glabrata. The sequence continues at coordinate 19,959,759 of NC_074725.1, read as the reverse complement.
ACGCTTTTGTCGTCGGGGCTTCGCCCCGAACTCCATTGATAAATAATGAGTTCTAGATATCAGGAGAATGCGTTTCTACAGTGAAGAATGCAAGAAAACGCTTTTGGCGGCGGGGCTTCGCCCCGAACTCCATTGATGAATAATGAGCTGTAAATGTCGGGAAAATACTTTTCTGCAGTGAAAAAAGCAAGAAAACGCTTTTGTCGTCGGGGCTTCGCCCCGAACCCCACTTGAAAACCTTATAGCGATGCCCCAGTTGTTTTGTTTTTCACCAAAGGTTGAGAAATGCTGCTTTTTAAAAATTCTTATATATATATATATATATATATATATATATATATATATATATATATATATATATATATATATATATATACGCACGTTTATGCATAGGGTTAGGGTTTACTGGGCATTAGGGTTAGGGTTTGGAAAAAAATCGCCCCCCCCCCACTCAAAAGTTCTGGATCAGCCAGTGGTTCAGACGATTAGGCCAATATCTGAAATGAACAGCACAGTGGTTTCCAGATCCGGCAGCTCTCCAGATAGTTTTTTTCTCTATTTGGGTGTTTTGAGGGCCAGTGTCCTGTTGGGCCTCTAGATGAAGAATGAAGTTCTGAAGGACATGGACACTCCACAAGGGAAGATTTCACTAGTCCCAATTTTCAGCCTCCGGAACATATGCTGTTTCGTTTTGTTGTGCCCGGTTCTGACTCGAAAAATGAGACGTGGGTCGAGTTGGGATAGCTTATATCATCTTTTTGTTTAGCTGCAACATAGTTTTATGTCTTTTAGGGCAATATAAGTCATGTGTGTAATGTCTTTTAGGGCAATATAAGTCATGTGTGTGTATTGTCTTTTAGGGCAATGTAAGTCATGTGTGTAATGTCCTTAGGGCAACATAAGACGTGTGTGTAATGTCTTTTAGGGCAATGTAAGTCATGTGTGTGTATTGTCTTTTAGAGCAATGTAAGTCATGTGTGTGTAATGTCTTTTAGGGCAATATAAGTCATGTGTGTGTATTGTCTTTAGGGCAATGTAAGTCATGTGTGTGTAATGTCTTTAGGGCAATATAAGTCATATGTGTAATGTCCTTAGGACAATATAAGACGTGTGTGTAATGTCTTTTGGGGCAATGTAAGTCATGTGTGTAATGTCTTTAGGGCAGTATAAGTCATATGTGTAATGTCCTTAGGACAACATAAGACGTGTGTGTAATGTCTTTTAGGGCAATGTAAGTCATGTGTGTGTATTGTCTTTTAGGGCAATGTAAGTCATGTGTGTGTAATGTCTTTTAGGGCAATATAAGTCATGTGTGTGTATTGTCTTTAGGGCAATGTAAGTCATGTGTGTGTAATGTCTTTAGGGCAATATAAGTCATATGTGTAATGTCCTTAGGACAATATAAGACGTGTGTGTAATGTCTTTTGGGGCAATGTAAGTCATGTGTGTGTAATGTCTTTAGGGCAATATAAGTCATATGTGTAATGTCCTTAGGACAATATAAGACGTGTGTGTAATGTCTTTTAGGGCAATGTAAGTCATGTGTGTATTGTCTTTTAGGGCAATGTAAGTCATGTGTGTGTAATGTCTTTAGGGCAATATAAGTCATATGTGTAATGTCCTTAGGACAATATAAGACGTGTGTGTAATGTCTTTTAGGGCAATGTAAGTCATGTGTGTGTAATGTCTTTAGGGCAATATAAGTCATATGTGTAATGTCCTTAGGAAATATAAGACGTGTGTGTAATGTCTTTTAGGGCAATGTAAGTCATGTGTGTGTAATGTCTTTTAGGGCAATGTAAGTCATGTGTGTGTAATGTCTTTTAGGGCAATGTAAGTCATGTGTGTGTAATGTCTTTTAGGGCAATGTAAGTCATGTGTGTGTAATGTCTTTTAGGGCAATGTAAGTCATGTGTGTGTAATGTCTTTTAGGGCAATGTAAGTCATGTGTGTGTAATGTCTTTTAGGGCAATGTAAGTCATGTGTGTGTATTGTCTTTTAGGGCAATATAATTCATGTGTGTGTAATGTCTTTTAGGGCAATGTAATTCATGTGTGTGTAATATCTTCAGGGCAATATAATTCATGTGTGTGTAAAATGTGCAGCAATGATCTAAAAGCGGACAATGCTCTGCAAGGAGTCATAAGCTAAAATCCCATTTCGTAGATGCAGCTATATTCGTTATACCATGGCTACGTAGGACAAATGTTCATGAACTCTCTTTCGTATACTTTAATCTATTGGTATTTGCTTATTTTAAGGGCCCCTCAAATTGGTTAGAGAAAAGGGATACGCCCACGACCTGGTGACACTAGAGTTGGACAAGCTAACAGACGAGGAGCTGCTCATGACGATGCACAGCTATGTTGACAACATTGATGTAAGTGGCCAAGTGTAAGGGACGCGAATCGTTGATACACCTACCAGGGGGTTCGAATCCTTTTTCTAACTGTCCACATACTGCCTGTTTTTACCGATCGTTGACTTGTAGCATCAAACTGCTAGTAGACAACTAAACCGCTGTAGGCGTAATATATCTTAAATAATAACTTCAAATAACTTGAATAGTTTCCTTTTGTGAACAAAACTAAATAACACTTTATTTATAATAAAAACAAAATCAAGTTAAATTGAGATAAAATAACTGTAGTAGACTTTAATAATAGTATTCTATTCTTCAACAATGTCTAACTCACTCCTATGTTCTTTAGTCGTCTCACCTCACTGAGACCAAGTGACAACGCCACCTATGTTGCATCATTCACAATCAATAGCTAACTTCTTCCTACCGTCACCATAGAAACACACACACACACACAGACACACACACATTCCATAACACTGTCGCTTTCTTAAACAATTGGAAACTAGGATGAGGTTGTTTTTATCTTTCCTAAAGAGGACGTCTTAAGTGCCGACTCTTAAGGTAGTCGCTACACGAAACAGTGCCTGTATTCTTTGGTCTTGTATGAAGAGAAAATCTAAGAACTATAAAATTGAGTGGCTTGGCCGTTCGGCCCTAGAAAATTAGAATGGGTAACAAAAGTAAAAGGCAAGCCTCGGGAACGCCCACTTCAAAAGTCAGTTAAATAAGCTACGCTCAAGTCAGGTCTGCAATGCAATGTGCATGAGGATGGTAAGCGATCCAGACTGTTGTTGTGAATTCCCTCGGTTCAATCCCTGGCTCCTGTCATCAATGATGTCCTGAAGGAGACTCGATGCTACTCTAACATGCGTACATATGTGTTCCAGTTCCTTTTGGCCGAGGGGGTGTTCACTCGGCAGCCACGATGAGGTAGGAGCTGGAACTGCCGAGGGAAGCGATCCAGGCTGCTGAACCGTTGTCGTCACTGCCTGCTCCTCTTGGCGTAAGAGGAAATTCTAGAAGTCGTTTCTCACAACCTTCGTTACCAATGACGTCGGCGCGGCGGCTTCGTGCAATGCCGGTGTTTCTGGAAACACTAGCCCCGATACCTCTCAACGTTTATGACATGCTGTTACTCTAGCGCGTCAATCTCCAGGGCTTTTCACCTCCATACCTAATCTTGCGAGTCAGATGCAGTGGCTACTAGGCTCACCATGCTTCCCCATAAGCTGGGGGCGGAGTCGTGTGGCTATTTTTATATTGGTCACTTGGCCTTTAAAACCGTAACCAAAAACCAGTTCCTTTTGGCCAACCCGAGGGGGTGCTCACTCGGCAACCACGATGAGGAAGGAGCTGGAACTGCCGAGGTTAGCGATCCAGACTGTCGTTGTGAATTCCCTAGGTTCAATCCCTGGCTCCTGTCATCAATGACGTCTTGAAGGAGGCTGGGTGCTGACTTTAACATACGTACCTACGTGTATTGTATTACCAATACTAATAAGGGAATGCTTTATTGTAATTGTATTAGATTTCCTGTAGCTACATTAAGCTACTGGTTTATTTAATCTTCACACTAGAAGACATTGCCGTTATAATCTTCTACAACTTAAGATTTTCTACACAATGTCTCCATGTACCCTAACGTCGAAATGAATCAAGTTGACCTCTTTCAATATTTGATTCGATCACGAGGGATTTACTTTCAATTCCAGTAATGCCACTTTCCCTGTAATCTAAAACGTGACATAACAATGAGGGACTGTGGGTTATTTATAGTTTAAAGCAGGGGCGAATAGTTCGACTTTAACCTGCCACACACCAGCCTATAATTAGAAGGTAATACGAAGTATTTAGAAAGCTATAGGATATTATGTCGTATTAAGGTAGTGGGGAAGAGAAATGATACTGATGTATACTACCCTGCCCTGATACCTATTATTGAACGTTTATTTTTATGCGTTAAGCCAGCGGTTCTCAACCTTTTAAGCACGGCGACCCCTTTTTACAATCTCCCACTCTGCCGCGACCCCACCTCACACACACACACTTACAGCAATAGAAGAATAGACAATAACAATCCATATTTTTGATGGTCTTAGGCGACCCCTGGCAAATCGTCAATCGACCCCCAAGGGGGTCGCGACCCACAGGTTGAGAATCCCTGCGTTAAGCAGTCTTTCATTTAATAACAATTGCTAAATAAATGACAGTAAACAATGACGTAGTGTGTATATATACTATTTTATCTCATCTAAGCTCATAAACTGCTCACACACTATAATTGGAAATGTGTTACTGATATCCCCCCCACCCCCCAAAAAAAAGAGGGGGTCGGGGGGGTATTCGGCTGCGGAGCTACAGGTTCCTGGAACTACCATGGCTCACAGTGCACTAAAATGTGATCTTTAATGTTAAAATAGTTTTAAAGAAAACATCTCATTTAAGTTCACAGCATTTATTTATTTATTTGATCTTTCATCTGTAAAGACTATAGGAAGAATGCACTTGGGTAACTTTGTTATCGAGCGAAGTCAAAGTTATTCTACCGCGCACAAAAACTAAAAATTGAAATTGTCAAATGTCAAAAGGCGCGGTGGCTGAGTGGGGGGTCCTGAATTCGAATCATGGTGAAGACGATTTTTCATTTCGGGATCCTTGGGCGCCTCTAATTCCATTTAGCTCTAATGGGTACCTGAAAAGTAAAGGCGGTTGGTCGTTTACCATAGGCCACAGAAATAGATGACCTTTATATCATCCGCCGTATAGACCACGAGGTCTGAAATGGGAACTTAAAACAAAACACAAAAAGACATATAAATTCCAGCCACAATAAGTCAGTTCGACGTACTAACATATTACAGCGCTTGGCTTTCAGTTCGACGTACTAACATATTACAGCGCTTGGCTTTCAGTTCGACGTACTAACATATTACAGCGCTTGGCTTTCAGTTCGACGTACTAACATATTACAGCGCTTGGCTTTCAGTTCAACGTACTAACATATTACAGCGCTTGGCTTTCAGTTCAACGTACTAACATATTACAGCGCTTGGCTTTCAGTTCGACGTACTAACATATTACAGCGCTTGGCTTTCAGTTCAACGTACTAACATATTACAGCGCTTGGCTTTCAGTTCGACGTACTAACATATTACAGCGCTTGGCTTTCGAACCATTTTGAATTGAGCCATTTTTTAGGACTTCCGTAAGTCTACCCAACTCTAATAGTATCTTACATTTGTTTGGGAACAGGAAAGCGGTTGGTCAATGTGCTGGCCGCTTAATGCCCTCGTTAACCGTTGTCTGTAGCAACAGATAATATTTTCATCATCTGTCATATGTGCATGGAAGGGGTGCTTTAGTCTTTCCTATAGTCAAAGTATTACTCTTGTTGAATACATTGTCATCGCGTGTTCTAAACATGTTGAAACTAAACATTGAAAAAAAAAGTTTTTTTTTATATAGATTGCTCCGTAAATACTTGACCTATAGACTTAATACACCTATGGACCTGCTATACCTATAGACCTACTAGACCTATAGACCTATAGACCTAATAGACCTATAGACCTACTAGACCTATTGACCTTCTAGACCCATAGACCTACTAGACCTATTGACCTTCTAGACCTATAGACCTACTAGACCTATAGACCTAATAGACCTACTAGACCTATTGACCTTCTAGACCCATAGACCTATAGACCTACTAGACCTAATAGACCTATTGACCTTCTAGACCTATAGACCTATTGACCTTCTAGACCTATAGACCTACTAGACCTAATAGACCTATAGACCTGCTAGACCTATTGACCTTCTAGACCTATACATGAACATTTGAAAATTGTATTTCCTAATGAACACAAATATAAATGAAGCTGAGACTCGGTTGTGTACAGTAAAAGAGAAAAATTTCCCATTTGAGACCTTGTGACCTATAAGGCAGATGATGTAAAGAGCATCTGTTTCTGTGGCCTACGTTTAACCACGGTGTCATGTGGACATCGGGCAGCACAAGGACCAACCACCTTCCCTTTTCCCCAACTAGTGTCAAGTACTCATTAGAAGCGCCGAAAGATTTCAAAATTAAAAATCGCTGTCTTCACCAGGATTCGAACCCGTACAGATGAAATATAGAATAAATGATCATTGCCGTGATGAGTATCTAGGAAGTCAGACACCAACGTGCAATCACCTGCATTCTGGTGGTCTAGTTCGAAGTTCTATCTAAAGATAATCCTGATCAAATCGATTGGCATGTTTGACCTCTTGTTTCAAATATCATGGCGTCATCGATTTTCTTTCAGCTACGAAGACTAATATTGCTTGACATATTTCAAACTTCCTGTAATGATCTCAGCTGTACATACGTTTATTAAATTACATCTAGAACGACAACACAACAACTCACTCTGTCTGTCTGTCTGTCTGTCTGGTAAAAAGTTGTTACACGTTATTTCTCTCATTCTCGGATCGAGTTGAAACTTTGCACAATTTTTCATTGACATAGACAAGACATGAAATAATTTAAAAAAAATGACCTTTAAAGTCAATTAATTGCTGTTCATTAATTTGTTAGCGACCCATAAATGAAATTAATCCTTAAGTATTCACAGATATGGTTAGATAAGTAGGGTCTGGTTCCCTTACATGTACACCTCATTTCTCCCACACCCAATCTCAAATCGGCCTTAGGAACTATTTTTACAAAGCTAATATAATCTCAATCTGTCTGTCTTTCTGCATAGACAAGACAGGAATCAACAAATTAAGTCAATTAATTGCTGGTAGTTAATTATTTTGTTTGATACCAACAAGGGAAATTCATCCTTCAGTATTCACAGATACGGCTAAATATGTCGGGTTTTGTACCCTTAGATATGTGAACACGTTATTTCCCCCACGCCCATTCTTGGACTACGTTGAAGCTTTAAACATCAATTTAGTGTAGTTATTGAATCGGTTATAGAATCAACCAATTAGTCAATCAACTATTGTTTTTTTTTTTTTTTTTTTTTTTTTTTTTTTTTTTTTTTTACGAATAAGGGAAATAACTCCTACATTATTGAGAGAGATATTTGTAAATCCGGAGTTCTTTCCCTTTGATAGGCTATGGTTTTTTGTTTTTTTTTAAGGATTTTTTTAAAAAGTGTACTTGATTTAATTATATACTGTAGTCTGCCATTTGTAGGGCTAAAAGTGCTTTAAATAAACGCTAAATGTATTCCCAAATGTTAGGTGCTGTGTCGGAGGAAATTTCGAATGGGTAACCTTGGAGACGGAGGCTGGGAAGTTTGCGACGACCCTGACGTCCGACCACGTGATCCCTGCATCGTCTACTCTTTCGGCATCAACAATGACTTCTCCTTTGACGACGACGTTGCCAATGTGTACGGCTGTCACGTGTATTCATTTGACCCCAGCATGACTAATATGCCGGAAGTGACAAATAGGTCATAATCAATCTATCAATCAAATCTATCTATCTATCTATCTATCTATCTATCTATCTATCTATCTATCTATCTGTCTATTTATCTATCCGTGTATCTGACCATGTATCTTTCTAATATATTAATCTATTTATCTGTCTGACGATTTTTCTATCTGTCTGTCTGTCTGTCTGTCTGTCTGTCTATCTATTCCTTGTATCTGCCGTTCTTTCTGTTTCTTCCTCCTTTATCTTACTGAAACAATTAAAAAGGTTTTAAAAAATTAATTGCCATTATTGACACTTGATCAACAGGTCAGAAAAAGTCCACTTTCACAGAATTGGCCTTGACGGAAGAACATATGTCAACGCCATAAACTGGCCATTGTACACTCTTCAGGACATCAGAAAGAAACTTGGCCACCAGCGCGATGCAATAGATGTCATCAAGATAGATATTGAGAACTCGGAGTGGCCAGCGATTCCCGAAATGGCAGAGTCCGGGGCCTTCGACAAGGTCAAGCAACTTTTGCTTGAGTACCATGTGGAAAAGACAGACAGAAACTTCTTGCTGCCCAAGCTGAAAGCTATTCAGTTGGTGGAGAAGGCTGGGTTTAAAAAATTCTATGCCCACAAAAACCCAGCATGCATATTTTCAGTCAAAGGTTTCCCCGTAGTTAGGACTAAATGCTATGAATTACACTATCTAAAGAGATAGCTACCTGATTTACACTATGAAATTATACAATAACTTTTCGAGCAGCCCATTGGAATGGAAATGTACAATCACAGAAACCTTGTATGTTGAATGTTAGCGTTAATTATGAATTATACAACATTTCGGTGTTCATTTAATGTGATTTTTAGGCCATCATGAAACGTTAGATGCACCATTCTGTGATTCTATTCATATGTTATCAACTATCACAGACTTCTTGACCCAGTAACATATGATAACAGCACGTTTTGTTATTGTTGTCTCGACCATATCTCTTAGTTACAGACTAATGGTTCAAAACTAAATGACACGACACTCAATTCTGCATGCATATATTTATTGACCGGAAACATATATTGCTTGAATAATATCAGAAAGTTGGCATGTAGATTGGGAATCAATGTACACTTTCACATTTTATTTCGAGAAAATTAGATAATTCCAAAATTATCTACATACTACAAATTACTGTGGGTTTTAGAAATATGGTCTGAAATTTTTTGTCTAGGTATATTCAATCATTCATTTTGTGGTATTGCTTTTTTTTTTCCGAGTTTTGTTTTAATTTCTCGTGTGGGGTTCTTCATTAATCATTGTCTTCAATAGTTACAAAGTATTTTTAAATCCTCGATCTTATTTTTTGAACAATACCTCTTGTTGAAGTCATAATTTTATTGAAGGAGGAGATACCTGGATGCTGATCCCGAAACGGCTCTGACGATTTTTCTAGAAATTTGACAATTGATGCCTATCGCTGAGAAAAGAATTAGCCTACTAGCTCTAGTTTGACTGTTATCATTTTTCAAGTAAAAACAAAAACAAAAATTAAAAGTCGAATTGGCTAGAGATCCAGTTCTAGGATTCCAGGTCTAGATCCAACACAAGTTTTGAAAGGACTATCGCTTTCGGGAATTTCCGAATGCAAGCCTTTTTGGATTCAAGAGTTTAATTAATGAATGTTCAGGAAAACTTAGCGCGTCGTCTTCAAAGTCTAGATCTAAATGCTTATCATTGGAATATTATAAAGTGTAGTAGTTTTATGTATTCGCTTAGCCAGCGATTCTCTCTCGGAGGAGGGGGGTATTGTCTTGTTCAAAAAGTATTTGTATGTTTTTCTTGTTAAATTCCTACTCGTATGAGTCTATAGTACTCTATACTCTCTTCAGGGGCTCAAAAAGTTAAATGTTGGAATATAAACAAGGTTGGTAGGTGGAATTCTGGACTTTCCCGAAAACTGACAAGGACGCTGATAGAGTGGCGCTAAAAACCTAATTGACATCATTCACTAATCGTAAACAAACAACATTTAGCCACGTGATAATAATGATAAAACAACGAAGAAAAAAAGTATCACATGACAGCCTTTGTGTATTACGTAATTTGTATAGAAGCACGTGACTAAATGGTGTTTGTTTTCAATTGGTGAATGAGGTCCATTGTCATGGGTCTGACCCGCCTACAAGCCATTTTCTTTTTTCAGTGCTGACCTAATCCGATTCAGATAAGAACAGATCTAATCCAACCTGATCATATCCAATTTGATTCGATCCAATCCGTTATGCTTCCATCCTGTTCATGTGCATATAAGTCTAAGCGAAGGTTACACTCAAATAAGCAAACCAATTAATACAGGCGAGAAGCCAACACTGTAAAGGTACTTGACGCTGAAGAACGGTGTCGAACAAGAAGTGGAATTCATAAGAAGGGAACCGCCTTAGCCGGCCTCTCTCTAAAGCCGTCAATAGTCTCTCTGTATTTACTTTCGTTACACAGTCAAATCCTAGTCATGTTTTTTAATAACCACGTCACTATCTTTAGGCAAAACTTTCATTTTTTACGAAACAAATATTTTTTTTTTTGGCGCCAAAGTCCTAATCGTGTCATAACAATCCTTATCCTTATAGTGTTCTGTTTTAAATTGTTTACATATTTGTATATCTTCAGAGTTTTATTTTTGTTCTTATTGTTGTTATTTTTTAATCAATTAACGTATATATTAATTAATTTATTTATTGCAAAGTAGAATAAAATTAAAAGAATGTTACTGTATCTAATTCTTATCAAACTGATGTTTGTGTATTTAAAATATATAATAATACTTTAAAAAAAAAAAAAAACAAGGCTTGTCTAGGGGAAAGAACTGCACACTTGCAACTATATCTCTCAATAGTTAGTAGTTATTTCCCTTATTCAATATCAAACAACGTAATTAATTACCATCAATTAATTGATTAAATGGTTTATGTTTTAATTGTACCATGGAAACTTAATATTTTTATTTTATAGTTTCAACTATAACATCCAATAATGGGCGTGTGACAAATAACGTGTTTAATTATCTAAAGGAATGAAACCCTACCTATTTAGCTATACCTGTGAATACTTAAGAATTAATTTCCCTTGTTGCAAAACCTTAACTTGATCCGAAAATGGGTGTGGGAGAAATAGCGTGAACAAACTTTTTACCAGACAGACAGATAGAAAGACAGACTGACAGAATGAGTTGATATAAGCTTTATAAAAAAAACAAAAAAGATGATTCGTAAAAATACTAAAAAATCATCCAACACACACAAATACGAAGCATGCGGAAGAAAATATCTCTCTCCTAAATAGGACATTAAAGCCAAACAAAAAGATCCTCTTTGAGATGACAGTCAGTCTTACGACTGAAGCCGGCCGATGAATTATTAAAGAAATAAAACTCGTAATTAAACAAATGAGATATTTTTTTAATTCTCTACAGCCTCTAGTGTTCAATTTGTTTTTCTACCCTTGAAGACTGCATGCTAATAGGAGGAAATGTCTTTAAAACTCACAAATATAATCTCCCACTATGGAACTACATCAAAGAAACAAATATAATCTCTCACTATGGAACTACATCAAAGAAACAAATATAATCTCCCACTATGGAACTACATTAAAGGAACAGTGACTTCAAAACAGCATCTTTATGCATTTTCTCGCGCATCCTGCACTACCTAATGAAAAATTATGGAGACAAAGAAGGATTTTACGCAACGACAGCGCGCGATTTACCAGTTCTAATTACAAACAGATATGTAAAAAATTCGTCATAGCCATTTTTTTTTGAGCCAGGTTTAGTCTTTTCTCAATTGTAACTATTAATGTTAACGATGACTCAAGATGTAAATTAACTTGTAGATGTAGACCTATACAAATATAGCAAATAATTCATGCACGTGCGGCGCCCTAATATGTAAGATGATACATTGCATCGTTTATATGAGAATGCGCGCGCGTGCCACTGTGTTGGTGTAACGTAGCTCGCGCCGTGCCATATGTTTGCTTATTGTAAATACTCGTTTTTTATAATGAATAACACTAACAGTTAGTTATTAACCTCCCCTGTTTATGTTTTAATTATTCCATCTATTTATATAATTCACTACATGGCTCAACAGTTTTGACATGAAGAAGTAAAGGAAAGATCACTCTTTTATTTCTGCAAGTCGGACTAGAGTATGAGTTTTTTTAATCAGTTTTTAAAAGACTTTAATAATTTCCGGAGATTTCCAGAACTTTTTCGTATATTTTGCAATTTCAGGAGATTTCCAGGAGCTCCTGGTGTAACTGTTTATATACTCCTGAATTAGTCTGCTTCTTATGTGATGTAAATACCTCTTCTGGTACTATTATAATGTTTTTGTCTTCTTAATTAAATACTTTCACACACGCACTACATTTGCTAGTGCGTAAGTATACTAACGTACTGAACTCTCCGGCCACAACATGTAGAATCATTAATGGACTCGATGTTAGCAGACATGGTTTTTATTACATAAAATAATATATGTTCCACAATAGATATTTGCAACTTCAGCCATCATAAATTATACATACTGTTTAATATTAATCCAATGAAATATACACTGCGTACACAATCAATATTACTTTAATACTTATACACTATGATAGGGGAAAATATAACGCTCCTCTCTCTACAGGAGTCCAAGATCCACTGAGGTGTTCACCCCGTGGTCAGCTACCGACCAAAATTTACTTTGTGCAGATGCACGGAATAGTCACTGTGACTATCAACTCACTTAGTGTCACAGTGGTTCTAAAACTAGTATGTGACACCTGGTAAATCAGGAGGCCGCGGGAAATCTATTATAATTTATAAAATGGTTTAATTTAATAATTTACACCTAGAATTAGCGCAGGTCCTATGGAAGTGCGGGGCCCACTGCGGTCGCATAGGTTGCAGTGGCCTAAAGCCGACCCTGCAAAATAGCGGCGTGCGCTACGCCGTGGGTCGAGTAGTTAATTTATATTGGATTAAAAATTTTACCTGTCAGAGCCTATTTGGATAATCATACTTTTGAAGCCTCATTGGATAATCATACGTGTTAGCCTCATTGGATAATCATACTTGTTAAAGCCTCATTGGATAATCGTACTTGTTAAAGCCTCATTGGGTAATCATACTTGTTAAAGCCTCATTGGATAATCATACTTGTTAAAGCCTCATTGGGTAATCATACTTGTTAAAGCCTCATTGGATAATCATACTTGTTAAAGCCTCATTGGATAATCATACTTGTTAAAGCCTCATTGGATAATCATACTTGTTAAAGCCTCATTGGATAATCATACTTGTTAAAGCCTCATTGGATAATCATACTTGTTAAAGCCTCATTGGATAATCATACTTGTTAAAGCCTCATTGGATAAACATACTTGTTCCTTTGTGATCAAGGAAGAGCCAAAATATTATTTTCTTTAAATACAAAATACGCTATGGCTGAGTGGTAAAAGGCCTGTATTCCGAGCCAAGTAGTCTCGGGTTTGAATCGCGGTATAGACTGTGATTTTAATCTTTGGCATTTAGTGGACGCCCCCCCCCCTTTACCTATATCACCCAACTCTAGAGGGCGCCTTAATTTGTTGGGAAGTCATGACACCCTGGACATCCGCTTGTTATCATCAGCCCCCATAGATGGCTAGATATATGAAAGGGGTTCTTAACCTTTTTATAAACATGAAGTTCACTGTGATCAAATTGTTGTTTTTTTTATGTTGATCCAGGCCATTTAGACTGAAAGAAGACGAAACCGGAGGCCCCTGACAATAACCATTCAAATCAGTTATTTATCTGACGCCCACACCGCAGATTTTGCAATGAAATGAAATTTAGTCGCAAACACAAACGTTTCATTTCAAATGTAATACAAACAAAATCGACTAATCGTGATGACCTTATCATGCTTAGTCCCTGGGTACAAACAACAGCTTTAAAAAAAACAACTAGTTAATTAATCAAGATAATGGCGCTGTGTTGGTGATGGTGATATGGTAGTAAGGGTGATTGGCTGTTGATGGTAATATGTTGGTGATGGTGATACGGTAGTTATGGTGTATATTTACGTTGCCATGTACGCAAGTAATGAAGAGGCTGAGAGAAACACACACACAAATATTTCAGGGTGTAGATACAAGAAACCTATCAGGTCGATGGGTGTAGATACAAGAAACCAATCAGGTCGATGGGTGTAGATTCAAGCAACCAATCAGGTCGATGGGTGTAGATACAAGCAACCAATCAGGTCTATGGGTGTAGATACAAGCAACCAATCAGGTCTATGGTGTAAATACAAGAAACCAATCAGGTCTATGGTGTAGATACAAGAAACCAATCAGGTCTATGGTGTAGATACAAGCAACCAATCAGGTCTATGGTGTAGATACAAGAAACCAATCTGGACACAATTCTAAACGCTGTAACAGCATGTAGTGCGTTGATGAAGGACCTTCGAATGCTTGGAATGTGGATATCTTATAGCCTAAGGTGGCAAGATATTTTTACGTCAAGTAGTCCTTTTTTTTTTTTTGTTGTTGTTTGCTTTACTCTTTAAAAAAATCAATAATTTCAACATCATACAATAAGTATTTAATACAAAGTAATTTAAGATTACGCTTGTACTTTTTGTTTTAAGAACTTAAGATTTGTTTGGCGCTTCCGCGGTGTCGCATGCAGACGAACCCAAATAGAGGTAACGCTGAACATAATGCAGAAACCGATAACACCAGCGAAAGGCCGAACAATCAATAGAGGTAGTCGACTCGGGTGTTGAACATCAAACACGTTTAATAATCATGAAGGGAACCGTCGAATGTGAACTACTTCTAGCCGTGTATAAAATGCCTCTTATGTCTACGTTTTTTATGAAAGCGTCTTGTTTATGTCCACTTCTGTCTTTCAAAAAACCTTAACCTTATTCTAAGTGAAGTCACTGTCACTAAGTAAAAACTTGCCCTATTTCCGAAACAAATAATTCATTCCTGGTCGTAACAGATTTCATAAAGCTTACCAACTGAGTTAACACGATATGAGCACGAAACTCACGCACTCTTACGATTAGACTAGCTTCTTTATGATAACATCTTATGGAACGCAACTAATTGTTCAGAAAGCATATTAATGCCAGGGCCGAAACGGACACCCAGTCCACCGCTGGTAAGCATACATTGAGCTAATATACAGCTAGTCCATAAACTTGTTGACGTCCTAGCCTCGGTTAGTTGTGGGTCGTGTATTAACAAACTGCTGCTCTTTGAGGGAGGTTCCGAAGTGTGGTTTTCTTTTTAATGTGTGTGGTTTCTCCACTTCCATTTCACCCCCAAATGAGTGTTAGCAATTTTTTTTTACATTAAATATTAAATATTACGCCATTATTTCATGTAATGATGTCGAACGTCAAAACAGGGGGTCTCTAAAGAGGTCAATCCCTCCCGCTGGCCCTCTAATGATGGCAAATTCCTAGCTACGCTCCTGTTTTAGCGTTTGATGTACCAATTTTGACTAAATACGCTTTAGTCTTTGAAATCCCACTCTCTCCCGTTCATGTATTTATATTACAAAGCTTATTTTAACTCACTCTGTCTGTCTGTATGGTAAACAGTTTGTACAGGTTATTTCTCCCACACCCAATCTCGGATCAAGCTGAAATTTCGCACAATTATTTCTTTTACCTGACATTACATGAATAAATAAAAAAAATTAACCGATTAGTTAATTAACTATTGGTAATTGATAATGTTTTGTTGGTATCGTGAAGAATGGAAAGCCTTTACCGAAAAGGTGGTATAAGTTGGATTAGTCCCTTTTATAGGTTACCGCTATAAATTGAAAGAAACATTATATAAACAATGTTCTCCGGTCATAAGCACTTCATTAGCAGAGTGGTTTACACGTCTGCCCGAGGAGGCGAGAGTCAAGAGCGCACATTTGGTCGTTTCCTTTTTTTTTTTAAACTCTTTTTAAAACCAATAACGATAAAAATCCACCTAGACATCCCTTTCGTTGTTCCTCCCCTCTCTCCCATTTTACCAACTGGCAAGGACAAGTGATAGGACCATAAAGTAGTGAGAACGCTAAAAGCAGGACATTGCGCTGAACAAAAAACAATGGGTAAAAGTATTTTCAATCCCACAGATTTATTATTGTTAGTCTAGAACGATGAAAAACGCTCAACGTAAGCTTTGTGTTGTTTTTTTTAAGTATTTTTTTTTATTTTCCTTGTTTCTTTACTATTTAGACATGTGTGGGTAATCTGTCATTCGGAAAACAAAATTAATTGATTAATTGAATTAATAAAAATTCTAGTTTCACTTTTCACATTTTCCCCGTTAACTCCCTTTAAAAAAAACATTAGTTTTAATTCTACATACAACCATTGACTTTTCTTCGACCTTTAAATTCAATAGCAAAGTATTTCATAAGCTTTATATTGCTTTTTGGTTGGACTTCTTCTGTGTTATCATTCTGACGTCGTAACGCTCTTATCTTATCTTATATAATACAGACGTTACTTAAAAAAAAAGATGATGATTACGTCCTACTTGCCATGCATCTAGTAATGCATGTTAACCAATGATTTAAATTGTGTCAAGTCATTGGTTTTTTGGTCATTGGGAGGAACCCCCCCCCCCCCCCGCGAAAAAATATATTTATATGTATGTATGTGTGTATGTGTATATAATCTTTATTACATTCTGACCATCATTAAACTCAAAACCCCCAATTGTCTTGGCTACGCTCAAATAATTTTAGTGTGTAATTTGCTTTTTTTATATTGAAGAAGTATTTTTTAGCATCAAACCACTCTGAAGGGGAGTTTAAACTCAAAAACCCTTTTTGACTACGCTCATAGCATTTTGAGTGCGTAATTTGCTTTTTTTTTTTTTTTTTTTACATTAAAGATGTATTTTTTAGCTTCAAAACCCGCTGGCGGGGGGTTTAAACTCAAAACCCCTTTGGCTACGCTCATAGATTTTAGAGTGTGTAATTTGCTTTTCTTTATATTGAAGAGGTATTTTTTAGCTTCAAACTCCACTGGAGAGGAGTTTAAACTCAAAACCCCTTTGAATACACGTATAACATGTTGAGTGTATAATTTGCTTTGTTTTTATTTAATTTGCTTTGTTTTTATTATTAAAGAGGTATTTTTTACCTTCAAACCTTGATGAGGGGGGAGGGGGGTTTAAACTCAAAACTGAGTCAAAACCCATTTAGCTACGCTCCTAACATTTTAAGTGCGTAATTTGCGTTTTTTTATACTGGGTATTGAAGAGGTATTTTTCAAACCCTACTGAAGAGGGGGTTTGGGTTAACTCAAAACCCCTTTGGCTACGCTCATAGAATTTTGAGTGTGTAATTTTCTTTTTTTTTTTTATATTAAAGAGGGGGTTTATCGTAAATTTTGGAGGTGGTTTAAAAATCAAAATCTTCCTTAACTGTGCTCGTGAAATTTGGGAGATTGTCGTTTGCATTTTTTTTTTTTTTGTGTTATAGAAGAGGGTAATTTAGCTGCGAAAACCCCTGCTAGGGGGATTTTTAAACTCAAACCCACCTGATAGGGGGTTTTAAACTCGAACCCCTGGTAGGGGGTTTTAAACTCAAAACCCTTTTGCTGTGCTAGGGCAAGTGATAGTTTAGTATTAAAATCTCACCTAAAATAAACAAAATCAAAGCAAAAAATCTGTAACTAAATTCCAATCCCCCCTTTGGGGAGGGGATTTTCATTTCGGGAGGGGGGGGTTGAACCCCAACCCGGCTACGCCCATGATATATATATATATATATATTGTTAGACACCTTATTTATAGACTAGTTATTTAGCGACGCACCATAGAAGACGCATATTGAACGGGACTAGTGACGTTTGGGATATGTTGGGTTAGAGACCGGAAAATCAGTTAGCGATATAATCCTCTAGGGTAACGACGTGTTTAGTTGACAGAGACTTTTACTGTGGTCTTTTCTTAGAATAAACATAGGATAATTGTTCTTCAGTGTTGACTACATCTCTTCACTTG